>NW_026735601.1:0-114840 GCF_949786415.1 Peromyscus eremicus | reverse complement strand
CTCACTGTTCTGGCCCTATAGGAAACACAGTAGAGTAGAAGAGTGCTCTTTTCTCAAAAGCAGAGTGTGTTTCTTGTAAAGTGAGCTAGAGTTTGTTTCCCAGGCCTAAATGGAGTTGAATCACATGCAGTTTCTTGTATTACGAGCAAGAGTTGTTTTCTGGTAAGAAGAGTCACTATTGCGCTGCCATTGCCATACACAGGACAAATAGCACTGGAGTCTGTTCCCAGCAAGAACAGTGTATCGGACTGAAGAGGATCTACTGTTCTTGTCAGTTTCCTAAGCAGACTTGAACTAGATATGGCCGTGTGTGTAGGAAGCACAGTTTTTTTGTTCTCAGCAAGCTCACTGTTCGGAACACATAGGAAACACAGTAGAGTAGAAGAGTGCTCTTTTCTCTAAAGCAGAGTGTGTTTCTTGTAAGGCGAGCTAGCGTTTGCTTCCCAGTCCTAAATAGAGTTGAATCACATGCAGTATCTGGTCCTAGGAGCAAGAGTTGTTTTCTGGTAAGGAAAGTCACTATTGCGCTCCCATTGCCATAAACAGTACAAATAGCACTTGCGTCTGTTCCCAGCAAGTACAGTGTATCCGACTGAAGAGGAGCTACTCTTCTTGTCAGTTTCCTAAGCAGAGTTGAACTAGATATGGCCCGTGTGTATGAAGGACAGTTCTTTTGTTCTGAGCAAGCTCACTGTTCTGGCCCTATAGGAAACACAGTAAAGTAGAAGAGTGCTCTTTTCTCTAAAGCAGAGTGTGTTTCTTGTAAGGTGAGCTAGCTTTTGTTTCCAGTCCTAAATGGAGAGGAATCACATGCAGTTTCTGGTTCTACGAGCAAGAGTTGTTTTCTGGTATGGAAAGTCACTATTGCGCTCCCATTGCCATACACAGTGCAAATAGCACATGCGTCTGTTCCCAGCAAGTACAGTGTATTGGAATGAAGAGGAGCTACTGTTCTTGTCAGTTTCCTAAGCAGAGTTGAACTAGATATGCCCCGTGTGTGTAGGAAGCACAGTTCTTATGTTCTGAGCAAGCTCACTGTTCTGGCCCTATAGGAAACACAGTAGAGTAAAAGAGTACTCTTTTCTCTAAAGCAGAGTGTGTTTCTTTTAAGGCGAGCTAGCGTTTGTTTCCCAGTCTTAAATGGAGTTGAGTCACATGCAGTTTTTTGTCCTACGAGCAAGAGTTGTTTTCTGGTAAGACGAGTCACTATTGTGCTCCAATTGCCATACACAGTGCAAATAGCACTCGCGTCTGTTCCCCGCAAGTAAAGTGTATTGGACTGAAGAGGAGCTACTGTTCTTGTCAGTTTCCTAAGCAGAGTTGAACTAGATATGGCCCGTGTGTGTAGGAAGCACAGTTCTTTTGTTCTGAGCATGCTCACTGTTCGGACCCCATAGGAAACACAGTAGAGTAGAAGAGTGCTCTTTTCTCAAAAGCAGAGTATGTTTCATGTAAGGCGAGCTAGCATTTGTTTCCCAGTCCTAAATGGAGATGAATCACATGCAGGTTCTGGTCCTACGAGCAAGAGTTGTTTTCTGGTAAGGAATGTCACTATTGTGCTCCCATTGCCATACACAGTGCAAATAGCACTCGCGTCTATTCCCAGCAAGTACAGTGTATGGGACTGAGGGAGGAGCTACTGTTCTTGTCAGTTTCCTAAGCAGAGTTGAACTAGATATGGCCCGTGTGTGTAGGAAGCACAGTTTTTTTTTTTGAGCAAGCTCACTGTTCGGACCCTATAAGAAACACAGTAGAGTAGAAGAGTGCTCTTTTCTCAAAAGCAGAGTGTGTTTCTTGTAAGGTGAGCTAGCATTTGTTTCCAAGTCCTAAATTGAGTTGAATCACATGCAGTTTCTGGTCCTACGAGCAAGAGTTGTTTTCTGGTAAGGAAAG
The DNA here is from genome assembly GCF_949786415.1 of Peromyscus eremicus. Lineage (NCBI taxonomy): Eukaryota > Metazoa > Chordata > Mammalia > Rodentia > Cricetidae > Peromyscus > Peromyscus eremicus. The sequence continues at coordinate 112,947 of NW_026735601.1, read as the reverse complement.
TCACTATTGCGCTCCCACTGCATACACAGTGCAAATAGCACTCGAGTCTGTTCCCAGCAAGTGCAGTGTATGGGACTGAAAAGGAGCTACTGTTCTTGTCAGTTTCCTAAGCAGAGTTGAAGTAGATATGGCCCGTGTGTGTAGGAAGCACAGTTCTTATGTTCTGAGCAAGTCACTGTTCTGGACCTATAGGAAACACAGTAGAGTAGAAGAGTGCTCTTTTCTCAAAAGCAGAGTTTGTTTCTTGTAAGGCGTGCTAGTGTTTGTTTCGCAGTCCTAAATGGAGTTGAATCCCATGCAGTTTCTGGTACTACGAGCAAGAGTTGTTTTATGGTAAGAAGAGTCACTATTGCACTGCCATTGCCATACACAGGACAAATAGCACTGGCATCTGTTCGCAGCAAGTACAGTGTATTGGGCTGAAGAGGATCTACTGTTCTTGTCAGGTTCTTAAGCAGACTTGAACTAGATATGGCCGTGTGTGTAGGAAGCACAGTTTTTTTTTCTGAGCAAGCTCACTGTTCGGACCCCATAGGAAACTTTGTAGAGTAGAAGAGTGCTTTTTTCTCAAAAGCAGAGTGTGTTTCTTTTAAGGCGAGCTAACGTTTGTTTCCCATTCCTAAATGGAGTGGAATCACATGCAGTTTGTGTTCCTACGAGCAAGAGTTGTTTTCTGGTAAGGAAAGTCACTATTGTGCTCCCATTGCCATACACAGTGCAAATAGCCCTCCCATCTGTTCCCAGCAAGTACAGTGTATTGGACTGAAGAGGCGCTACTGTTCTTCTCAGATTCCTAAGCAGACTTGAACTAGATATGGCCGTGTGTTGGAAGCACAGTTTTTTTTTCTGAGCAAGCTCACTGTTCGGACCCCATAGGAAACTTTGTAGAGTAGAAGAGTGCTTTTTTCTCAAAAGCAGAGTGTGTTTCTTTTAAGGCGAGCTAGCGTTTGTTTCCCATTCCTAAATGGAGTGCAATCACATGCAGTTTGTGTTCCTACGAGCAAGAGTTGTTTTCTGGTAAGGAAAGTCACTATTGCGCTCCCATTGCCATACACAGTGCAAAAAGCACTCGCGTCTGTTCCCAGCAATTACAGTGTATCAGACTGCAGAGGAGCTACTTTTCTTGTCAGTTTCCTAAGCAGAGTTGAAGTAGATGTGGCCCGTGTGTAGGAAGCACAGTTCTTATGTTATGAGCAAGCTCACTGTTCTGGCCCTATAGGAAACACAGTAGAGTAGAAGAGTGCTCTTTTCTCTAAAGCAGAGTGTGTTTCTTGTAAGGCGAGCTAGCGTTTGTTTCCTAGTACTAAATGGAGTTGAATCACATGCAGTTTCAAGTCCTACGAACAAGAGTTCTTTTCTGGTAAGGAAAGTCACATTGCGCTCCCATTGCCATACACAGTGCAAATAGCCCTCCCACCTGTTCCCAGCAAGTACAGTGTATTGGACTGAAGAGGAGCTACTGTTCTTCTCAATTTCCTAAGCAGAATTGAACTATATATGGCCGTGTGTGTGGGAAGCACAGTACTTTTGTTCTGAGCAAGCTCACTGTTCTGGCCCTATAGGAAACACAGTAGAGTAGAAGAGTGCTCTTTTCTCTAAAGCAGAGTGTGTTTCTTGTAAGGCGAGCTAGCTTTTGTTTTCCAGTCCTAAATGGAGTTGAATCACATGCAGTTTCTAGTCCTACGAGCAAGAGTTGTTTTATGGTAAGAAGAGTCACTTTTGCGCTGCCATTGCCATACACAGGACAAATAGCACTGGCGTCTGTTCCCAGCAAGTACAGTGTATTGGACTGAAGAGGATCTACTGTTCTTGTGAGGTTCCTAAGCAGAATTGAACTAGATATGGCCGTGTGTGTAGGAAGCACAGTTCTTTTGTGCTGAGCAAGTTCAGTGTTCGGACTCCATAGGAAACACAGTAGAGTAGAAGAGTGCTCTTTTCTCAAAAGCAGAGTGTGTTTCTTGTAAGGCGAGCTAGCGTTTGTTTCCCAGTCCTAAATGGAGTTGAGTCACTTGCAGTTTTTTGTCCTACGAGCAAGATTTGTTTTCTGGTAGGACGAGTCACTATTGTGCTCCAATTGCCATACACAGTGCAAATAGCACTCGCGTCCTTCCCCGCAAGTACAGTGTATTGGACTGAAGAGGAGCTACTGTTCTTGTCAGTTTCCTAAGCAGAGTTGAACTAGATATGGCCCTTGTGTGTAGGAAGCACAGTTCTTTTGTTCTGAGCAAGCTCACTGTTCGGACCCCATAGGAAACACAGTAGAGTAGAAGAGTGCTCTTTTCTCAAAAGCAGAGTGTGTTTCATGTAAGGCGAGCTAGCATTTGTTTCCCAGAACTAAATGGAGTTGAATCACATGGAGTTTCTGGTCCTAGGAGCAAGAGTTGTTTTATGGTAAGGAAAGTCACTATTGCGCTCTCATTGCCATACACAGTGTAAATAGCACTCGCGTCTCTTCCCACCAAGTACAGTGTATTGGACTGAAGAGGAGCTACTGTTCTTGTCAGTTTCCTAAGCAGAGTTGAACTACATATGGTCCGTGTGTGTAGGAACCACAGTTCTTTTGTTCTGAGCAAGCTCACTGTTTGGACCCCATAGGAAACACCGTAGAGTAGAAGAGTGCTCTTTTCTCTAATGCAGTGTGTTTCTTGTAAGGTGAGCTAGCGTTTGTTTCCCAGTCCTAAATGGAGTTGAATCACATGCAGTTTCTGGTCCTACGACCAAGAGTTGTTTTCTGGTAAGGAAAGTCACTATTGTGCTACCATTGCCATACACAGTGCAAATAGCACAAGCGTCTGTACCCAGCAAGTACAGTGTATTGGACTGAAGAGGAGCTACTGTTCTTCTCAGTTTCCTAAGCAGAGTTGAACTAGATATGGCCCGTGTGTCTAGGAAGCACAGTTCATTTATTCTGAGCAAGCTAACTATTCTGGCCGTATAGGAAACACAGCAGAGTAGAAGAGTGCTCTTTTCTCAAAAGCAGAGTGTGTTTCTTGTAAGGCGAGCTAGCGTTTGTTTCCCAGTCCTAAATGGAGTGGAATCACATGCAGATTGTGATACTACGAGCAAGAGTTGTTTTCTGGTAAGGAAAGTAACTATTGCGCTCCCATTACCCTACACAAGGCAAATAGCACTCGCGTCTTTTCCCAGCAAGTACAGTGTAATGGAGTGAATAGGAGCTACTGTTCTTGTCAGTTTCCTAAGCAGAGTTGAACTAGATATGGTCCGTATGTGTAGGAAGTACAGTTCTTTTGTTCTGAGCAAGCTCACTGTTTGGATCCCATAGGAAACACAGTAGAGTAAAAGAGTGCTCTTTTCTCTAAAGCAGAGTGTGTTTTTGTAAGGCGAGCTAGCATTTGTTTCCCAGTCCTAAATGGAGTGGAATCACATGCAGATTGTGATACTACGAGCAAGAGTTGTTTTCTGGTAAGGAAAGTCACTATTGCGCTCCCATTGCCATACTCAGTGCAAATAGCCCTCCCGTCTGTTCCCAGCAAGTACAGTGTATTGGACGGAAGAGGAGCTACTGTTCTTGTCAGTTTCCTAAGCAGAGTTGAACTAGTTATGGCCCTGTGTTGGAAGCACAGTTCTTTTGTTCTGAGCAAGCTCACTGTACTGGCCCTATAGGAAACACAGTAGAGTAGAAGAGTACTCTTTTCTCTAAAGCAGAGTGTGTTTCTTGTAAGGCGAGCTAGCATTTGTTTCCCAGTCCTAAATGCAGTTGAATCACATGCAGTTTCTAGTCTTAAGAGCAAGAGTTGTTTTATGGTAACAAGAGTCACTATTGCTATGCCATTGCCATACACAGGACAAATAGCACTGGCGTCTGTTCCCAGCAAGTACAGTGTATTGGACTGAAGAGGATCTACTGTTCTTGTCAGGTTCCTAAGCAGAATTGAACTAGATATGGCCGTGTGTGTAGGAAGCACAGTTTTTTTGTTCTGAGGAAGCTCACTGTTCGGAACACATAGGAAACACAGTACAGTAGAAGAGTGCTCTTTTCTCAAAAGCAGAGTGTGTTTCTTGGAAGTCGAGGTAGCGTTTGTTTTCCAGTCCTAAATGGAGTTGAGTCACATGCAGTTTTTTGTCCTACGAGCCAGAGTTGTTTTCTGGTAAGACAAGTCACTATTGTGCTCCAATTGCCATACACAGTGCAAAGAGCACTCGCGTCTGTTCCCCGAGAGTACTGTGTATGGGACTGAAGAGGAGCTAGTGTTCTTGTCAGTTTCCTAAGCAGAGTTGAACTAGATATGGCCCGTGTGTGTAGGAAGCACAGTTCTTTTGTTCTGAGCAAGCTCACTGTTCAGACCCCATAGGAAACACAGTAGAGTAGAAGAGTGCTCTTTTCTCTAAAGCAGAGTGTGTTTCTTGTAAGGCGAGCTAGCATTTGTTTCCCAGTCCTAAATCGAGTTGAATCACATGCAGTTTCTGGTCCTACGAGCAAGAGTTGTTTCCTGGAAAGGAAAGTCACTATTGCGCTCCCATTGCCATACACAGTGCAAATAGCACTCGCGTCTGTTCCCAGCAATACAGTGTATTGGACTGAATAGGATCTACTGTTCTTGTCAGGTTCCTAAGCAGACTTGAACTCGATATGGCCGTGTGTGTAGGAAGCACAGTTTTTTTGTTCTGAGCAAGCTCACTGTTCGGAACACATAGGAAACACAGTAGAGTAGAAGAGTGCTCTTTTCTCAAAAGCAGATTGTGTTTCTTGGAAGTCGAGCTAGCGTTTGTTTCCCAGTCCTAAATGGAGTTGAGTCACATGCAGTTTTTTGTCCAACGAGCAAGAGTTGTTTTCTGGTAAGACAAGTCACTATTGTGCTCCAATTGCCATACACAGTGCAAATATCACTCGCTTCTGTTCCCCACAAGTACAGAGTATCGGACTGAAGAGGAGCTACTGTTCTTGTCAGTTTCCTAAGCAGAGTTGAACTAGATATGGCCCGTGTGTGTAGGAAGCACAGTTCTTTTGTTCTGAGCAAGCTCACTGTTTGGACCCCATAGGAAACACAGTAGAGTAGAAGAGTGCTATTTTCTCTAAAGCAGAGTGTGTTTCTTGTAAGGCGAGCTAGCATTTGTTTCCCAGTCCTAAATGGAGTGGAATCACATGCAGTTTCTGGTCCTACGAGCAAGAGTTGTTTTCTGGTAAGGAAAGTCACTATTGCGCTCCCATTGCCATACTCAGTGCAAATAGCACTTGCATCTGTTCCCAGCAAGTACAGTGTATGGAACTGAAGAGGAGCTACTGTTCTTGTCAGTTTCCTAAGCAGAGTTGAACTAGATATGGCCCGTGTGTGTAGGAAGCACAGTTCTTTTGATCTGAGCAAGCTCACTGTTCGGACCCCATATAAAACACAGTAGAGTAGAAGAGTGCTCTTTTCTCAAAAGCAAAGTGTGTTTCTTGTAAAGCGAGCTAGAGTTTGTTTCCCAGTCCTAAATGGAGTTGAATCACATGCAGTTTCTGGTCCTACGAGCAAGAGCTGTTTTCTGGTAAGAAGAGTCACTATTGCGCTGTCATTGACATACACAGGACAAATTGCACTGGCGTCTGTTCATAGCAAGTACAGTGTATTGGACTGAAGAGGATCTACTGTTCTTGTCAGGTTCCAAACAGACTTGAACTAGATATGGCCGTGTGTGTAGGAAGCACAGTTTTTTTTGTTCTGAGCAAGCTCACTGTTCGGAACACATAGGAAACACAGTAGAGTAGAAGAGTGCTCTTTTCTCAAAAGCAGAGTGTGTTTCTTGGAAGTCGAGCTAGCGTTTGTTTCCCAGTCCTAAATGGAGTTGAGTCACATGCAGTTTTTTGTCCAACGAGCTAGAGTTTTTTTCTGGTAAGACAAGTCACTATTGTGCTCCAATTGCCATACACAGTGCAAATATCACTCGCTTCTGTTCCCCACAAGTACAGAGTATCGGACTGAAGAGGAGCTACTGTTCTTGTCAGTTTCCTAAGCAGAGTTGAACTAGATATGGCCCGTGTGTGTAGGAAGCACAGTTCTTATGTTCTGAGCAAGCTCACTGTTCTGGCCCTATAGGAAACACAGTAGAGTAGAAGAGTGCTCTTTTCTCAAAAGCAGAGTGTGTTTCTTGTAAAGCGAGCTAGAGTTTGTTTCCCAGTCCTAAATGGAGTTGAATCACATGAGTTTCTGGTCCTATGAACAAGAGTTGTTTTCTGTTAAGGAAAGTCACTATTGCGCTCCCATTGCCCTACACAAGGAAAATAGCACTCGCGTCTTTTCCCAGCAAGTACAGTGTATTGGACTGAATAGGAGCTACTGTTCTTGTCAGTTTCCTAAGCAGAGTTGAACTAGATGTGGTCCGTGTGTGTATTAAGCACAGTTCTTTTATTCTGAGGAAGCTCACTGTTTGGACCCCATAGGAAACACAGTAGAGTAAAAGAGTGCTATTTTGTCTAAAGCAGAGTGTGTTTCTTGTAAGGCGAGCTAGCATTTGTTTCCCAGTCCTAAATGGAGTGGAATCACATGAAGTTTCTAGTCCTACGAGCAAGAGTTGTTTTCAGGTAAGGAAAGTCACTATTGTGCTCCCTTTGGCATACACAGTACAAATAGCACATGCGTCTGTTCCCAGCAAGTACAGTGTATTGGACTGAAGAGGAGCTACTGTTCTTGTCAGTTTCCTAAGCAGAGTTGAACTAGATATGGTCCGTGTGTGTAGGAAGCACAGTTCTTTTTTTCTGAGCAAGCTCACTGTTCTGGCCCTATAGGAAACACAGTAGAGTAGAAGAGTGCTCTTTTCTCAAAAGCAGAGTGTGTTTCTTGTAAGGCGAGCTAGCATTTGCTTCCCAGTCCTAAATGGAGTGGAATCACATGCAGTTTCTGGTCCTACGAGCAAGAGTTGTTTTCTGGTAAGGAAAGTCACTATTGCGCTCCCATTGCCATACACAGTGCAAATAGCACTCGCGTCTGTTCCCAGCAAGTACAGTGTATCGGACTGAAGAGGATCTACTGTTCTTGTCAGGTTCCTAAGCAGAATTGAACTAATTATGGCCGTGTGTGTAGGAAGCACAGTCCTTTTGTTCTGAGCAAGCTCACTGTTCAGACCCAAAAGGAAACACAGTAGAGTAGAAGAGTGCTCTTTTCTCAAAAGCAGAGTGTGTTTCTCGTAAGGCGAGCTAGCGTTTGTTTTCCAGTCTTAAATGGAGTTGAGTCACATGCAGTTTTTTGTCCTACGAGCAAGAGTTGTTTTCTGGTAAGACGAGTCACTATTGTGCTCCAATTGCCATACACAGTGCAAATAGCACTCGTGTCTGTTCGCCGACAGTACAGTGTCTTGGACTGAAAAGGGGCTACTGTTCTTCTCAGTTTCCTATGCAGAGTTGAACTAGATATGGCCGGTGTGTGTAGGAAGCACAGTTCTTTTGTTCTGAGCAAGCTCACTGTTCGGACCATATAGGAAGCACAGTAGAGTAGAAGAGTGCTCTATTCTCAAAAGCAGAGTGTGTTTCATGTAAGGCGAGGTAGCTTTTGTATCCCAGTACTAAATGGAGTTGAATCACATGCAGTTTCTGGTTCTATGAGCAATATTTGTTTTCTGGTAAGGAAAGTCACTATTGTGCTCCCTTTGCCATACACAGTGCAAATAGCACTCGCGTCAGTTCCCAGCAAGTACAGTGTTTAGGACTGAAGAGGTGCTACTGTTCTTGTCAGTTTCCTAAGCAGAGTTGAACTAGTTATGGCCCGTGTGTAGGAAGCACAGTTCTTTTGTTCTGATCAAGCTCACTGTTATGGCCATATAGGAAACACAGTAGAGTAGAAGAGTGCTCTTTTCTCTAAAGCAGAGTGTGTTTCTTGTAAGGCGAGCTAGCGTTTCTTTCCCAGTCCTAAATGGAGTTGAATCACATGCAGTTTCTAGTCCTACGAGCAAGAGTTGTTTTTTGGTAAGAAGAGTCACTATTGCGCTGCCATTGCCATACACAGGACAAATAGCACTCGCATCTGTTCCCAGCAAGTACAGTGTATTGGACTGAAGAGGAGCTACTGTTCTTGTCAGTTTCCTAAGCAGAGTTGAACTAGATATGGCCCATGTGTGTAGGAAACACAGTTCTTTTGTTCTGAGCAAGCTCACTGTTCGGACCCCATAGGAAACACAGTAGAGTAGAAGAGTGCTCTTTTCTCAAAAGCAGAGTGTGTTTCTTGTAAGGCGAGCTAGCGTTTGTTTCCCAGTCCTAAATGGAGTTGAATCACATGCAATTTCTTGTCCTACGAGCAAGAGTTGTTTTCTGCTAAAAAGAGTCACTGTTGCGCTCCCATTGTCATACACAGGGCAAATAGCACTGGCGTCTGTTCCCAGCATGTACAGTGTATTGGACTGAAGAGGAGCTACTGTTCTTGTTAGTTTCCTAAGCAGAATTGAACTAGATATGGCCGTATTTGTAGGAAGCACAGTAATTTTGTTCTGAGCAAACTCACTGTTCTGGCCCTAAAGGAAACACAGTAGAGTAGAAGAGTGCTCTTTTCTCAAAAGCAGAGTGTGTTTCTTGTAAGGAGAGCTAGCGTTTGCTTCCCAGTCCTAAATGGAGTTGAATCACATGCAATTTTTGGTACTACGAGCAAGAGTTGTTTCTGCTAAGGAAAGTCACTATTGCGTTCCCATTTCCATACACAGTGCAAATAGCACTCGCATCTGTTCCCAGGAAATACAGTGTATTGGACTGAAGCGGAGCTACTGTTCTTGTCAGTTTGCTAAGCAGAGTTGAACTAGATATGGCCCCTGTGTGTAGGAAGCACAGTTCTTTTGTTCTGAGCAAGCTCACTGTTCAGACCACATAGGAAACACAGAAGAGTAGAAGAGTGCTCTTTTCTCAAAAGCAGAGTGTGTTTCTTGTAAGGCGAGCTAGTGTTTGTTCCCCGTCAGAAATGGAGTTGAATCCCATGATGTTTTTGTTCCTACGAGGAAGAGGTGTTTTCTGATAAGAAGAGTCACTATTGCGCTCCTATTTCTATACACAGTACAAATAGGACTCGCGTCTGTTCCCAGCTAGTACAGTGTATTGGACTGAAGAGGAGCTACCGTTCTTGTCAGTTTCCTAAGCAGAGTTGAACTAGATATGGCCCGTGTGTGTAGGAAGCACAGTTCTTTTGTTCTGAGCAAGCTCACTGTTCGGACCCCATAGGAAACACAGTAGAGCAGAAGAGTGCTCTTTTCTCAAAAGCAGAGTGTGTTTCTTGTAAGGCAAGCTAGCGTTTATTTCCCAGTACTAAATGGAGTTGAATCACATCCTGTTTTTGTTGTTACGAGCAAGAGTTGTTTTCTGGTAAGGAAAGTCACGATTGCACTCCCATTGTCAGACACAGGGCAAATAGCACTGGCGTCTGTTCCCAGCATGTACAGTGTATTGGACTGAAGATGATCTACTGTTCTTGTCAGTTTCCTAAGCAGAATTGAACTAGATATGGCCGTATTTGTAGGAAGCACAGTTCTTTTGTTCTGAGCAAACTCACTGTTCTGGCCCTATAGGAAACACAGTAGAGTAGAAGAGTGCTCTTTTCTCAAAAGCAGAGTGTGTTTATTTAAGGCGAGCTAGCGTTTGTTTCCCAGTCCTAAATGGAGTTGAATCCCATGCAGTTTCTGGTCCTACCAGCAAGAGTTGTTTTCTGGTAAGGAAAGTCACTATTGCGCTCCCATTTCCATACACAGTGCAAATAGCACTCACATCTGTTCCCAGCAAGTAGAGTGTATTGGACTGAAGCGGAGCTACTGTTCTTGTCAGTTTCCTAAGCAGAGTTGAATAGATATGGCCCCTGTGTGTAGAAAGCACAGTTCTTTTTTTCTGAGCAAGCTCACTGTTCGGACACCATAGGAAAAACAGTCGAGTAGAAGAGTGCTCTTTTCTCAAAAGCAGAGTGTGTTTCTTGTAAGGCGAGCTAGCTTTTGTTTCCCAGTCCTAAATGGAGTTGAAACACATGCAGTTTATTGTCCTACGAGCAAGAGTTGTTTTCTGGTAAGAAGAGTCACTATTGTGCTCCCATTGTCATACACAGGGCAAATAGCACTGGCGTCTGTTCCCAGCATGTACAGTGTATTGGACTAAAGAGTATCTACTGTTCTTTTCAGTTTCCTAAGCAGAATTGAACTAGATATGGCTGTATTTGTATGAAGCACAGTTCTTTTGTTCTGAGCAAGCTCACTGTTCTGGCCGTATAGGAAACACAGTAGAGTTGAAGAGTGCTCTTTTCTCAAAAGCAGAGTGTGTTTCTTGTAAGGCGAGCTAGCGTTTGTTTCCCAGTCCTAAATGGAGTTGAATACACATGCAGTTTTTGGTCCTACGAGCAAGACTTGTTTTCTGGTAAGGAAAGTCACTATTGCGCTCCCTTTGCCATACACAGTGCACATAGCACTTGCGTCTGTTCCCAGCAAGTATAGTGTATTGAACTGAAGAGGAGCTACTGTTCTTGTCACTTTCCTAAGCAGAGTTGAACTACATATGGCCCATGTGTGTAGGAAGCACAGTTCTTTTGTTCTCAGCAAGCTCACTGTTCGGACACCATATGATCCACAGTGAAATAGAAGACTGCACTTTTCTCAAAAGCAGAGTGTGTTTCTTGTAAGGCGAGCTAGCGTTTGTTTCCCAGTCCTAAATGGAGTTGAATCTCTTGCAGTTTTTGGTCCTACGAGCAAGAGTTGTTTACTCGTAAGCAAAGTCACTATTGCGCTCCCATTGCCATACACAGTGCAAATAGCACTCACGTCTGTTCCCAGCAAGTACAGTGTATTGGACTGAAGAGGAGCTACTGTTCTTGTCAGTTTCCTAAGCAGAGTTAAACTAGATATGTCCCGTGTGTGTAGGAAGCACATTTCTTTTGTTCTGAGTAAGCTCAATGTTCGGTCCCCATATGAACCACAGTAGAATAGAAGACTGCTCTTTTCTCAAAAGCAGAGTGTGTTTCTTGTAAGGCGAGCTAGCGTTTGTTTCCCAGTCCTAAATGGAGTTGAATCACATGCAGTTTTTGGTCCTACGAGCAAGACTTGTTTTCTCGTAATCAAAGTCACCATTGTGCTCCCATTGCCATACACAGTGCAAATAGCACTCGCGTCTGTTCTCAGCAAGTACAGTGTATCGGACTGAAGAGGAGCTACTGTTCCTGTCAGTTTCCTAAGCAGAGTTGAACTAGATATGGCCCCTGTGTGTAGGAAGCACAGTTCTATTGTTCTGAACAAGCTCACTGTTCGGACCCCATAGGAAACACAGTAGAGTAGAAGAGTGCTCTTTTCTCAAAAGCAGAGTGTGTTTCTAGTAAGGCAAGCTAGCGTTTATTTCCCAGTCCTAAATGGAGTTGAATCAAATCCGGTTTTTGGTCCTACGAGCAAGAGTTGTTTTCTGGTAAGGAAAGTCACTATTGCACTCCCATTGCCATACACAGTACAAATAGCACTCGCATCTGTTCCCAGCAAGTACAGTGTATTGGACTGAAGAGGAGCTACTGTTCCTGTCAATTTCCTAAGCAGAGTTGAACTAGATATGGCCCCTGTGTGTAGGAAGCACAGTTCTTTTGTTCTGAGCAAGCTCACTGTTCGGACCCCATAGGAAACACAGTAGAGCAGAAGAGTGCTCTTTTCTCAAAAGCAGAGTGTGTTTCTTGTAAGGCAAGCTAGCGTTTGTTTCCCAGTACTAAATGGAGTTGAATCACACCGTGTTTTTGGTCCTACGAGCAAGAGTTGTTTTCTGGTAAGGAAAGTCACTACTGCGCTCCCATTGTCAGACACAGGGCAAATAGCACTGGCGTCTGTTCCCAGCATGTACAGTGTATTGGACTGAAGAGGAGCTACTGTTCTTGTCAGTTTCCTAAGCAGAATTGAACTAGATATGGCCGTATTTGTAGGAAGCACAGTTCTTTTGTTCTGAGCAAACTCACTGTTCTGGCCCTATAGGAAACACAGTAGAGTAGAAGAGTGCTCTTTTCTCAAAAGCAGAGTGTGTTTCTTGTAAGGCGAGCTAGCGTTTGTTTCCCAGTCCTAAATGGAGTTGAATCCCATGCAGTTTCTGGTCCTACCAGCAAGAGTTGTTTTTTGGTAAGGAAATTCACTATTGCGCTCCCATTTCCATACACAGTGCAAATAGCACTCGCATCTGTTCCCAGCCAGTACAGTGTATTGAACTGAAGAGGAGCTACTGTTCTTGTCAGTTTCTTAAGCAGAGTTGAACTAGATATGGCCCCTGTGTGTAGGAAGCACAGTTCTATTGTTCTGAACAAGCTCACTGTTCGGACCCCATAGGAAACACAGTAGAGTAGAAGAGTGCTCTTTTCTCAAAAGCAGAGTGTGTTTCTTGTAAGGAGAGCTAGCGTTTGTTTCCCAGTCCTAAATGGAGTTGAATCACATCCAGTTTCTGGTCCTAAGAGCAAGAGTTGTTTTCTGGTAAGAAGAGTCACTATTGCACTCCCATTTTCATACACAGGACAAATAGCACTGGTGTCTGTTCCCAGCATGTACAGTGTATTGGACTGAAGAGGATCTACTGTTCTTGTCAGTTTCCTAAGCAGAATAGAATTAGATATGGCCTTATTTGTAGGAAGCACAGTTCTTTTGTTCTCAGCAAGCTCACTGTTCGGACCATATAGAAACACAGAAGAGTAGAATAGTGCTCTTTTCTCAAAAGCAGAGTGTGTTTCTTGTAAGGCGAGCTAGCGTTTGTTCTCCAGTCAGAAATGGAGTTGAATCCCATGCAGTTTCTGGTCCTACGAGCAAGAGGTGTTTTCTGATAAGAAGAGTCACTATTGCGCTCCTATTGCCATACACAGTACAAATAGGACTCGCGTCTGTTCCCAGCTAGTACAGTGTATTGGACTGAAGAAGAACTACCGTTCTTGTCAGTTTCCTAAGCAGAGTTGAACTAGATATGGCCCGTGTGTGTAGGAAGCACAGTTCTATTGTTCTGAGCAAGCTCACTGTTAGGACCCCATAGGAAACACAGTAGAGCAGAAGAGTGCTCTTTTCTCAAAAGCAGAGTGTGTTTCTTATAAGGCGAGCTAGTGTTTCTTTCCCAGTCAGAAATGGAGTTGAATCCCATGCAGTTTCTGGTCCTATGAGCAAGAGTTGTTTTCTGGTAATAAAGTCACTATTGCGCTCCCATTGCCATACACAGTGCAAATAGCACTCGCATCTGTTCTCAGCAAGTACAGTGTATTGGACTGAAGAGGAGCTCCTGTTCTTGTCAGTTTCCTAAGCAGAGTTGAACTAGATATGGCCCGTGTACGTAGGAAGCACATTGCTTTTGTTCTGAGCAAGCTCACTGTTCGGACCCCATAGGAAACACAGTAGAGTAGAAGAGTGCTCTTTTCTCAAAAGCAGAGTGTGTTTCTTGTAAGGCGAGCTACTGTTTGTTTCCCAGTCAGAAATGGAGTTGAATCCCATGCAGTTTCTGGTCCTACGAGCATGAGGTGTTTTCTGATAAGAAGAGTCACTGTTGAGCTTCCATTTCCATACACAGTGCAAATAGCACTCGCGTCTGTTCCCAGGAAGTACAGTGTATTGGAATGAAGCGGAGCTACTGTTCTTGTCAGTTTCCGAAGCAGAGTTGAACTAGATATGGCCCGTGTGTGTAGGAAGCACATTTCTTTTGTTCTGAGCAAGCTCACTATTCGGACCCCATAGGAAACACAGTAGAGTAGAAGAGTGCTCTTTTCTCAAAAGCAGAGTGTGTTTCTTGTTAGGCGAGCTAGCGTTTGTTTCCCAGTCCTAAATGGAGTTGAATCACATGCAGATTCTTGTCCTACGAGCAAGAGTTGTTTTCTGGTAAGAAGAGTCACTATTGCGCTCCCATTGTAATACACAGGGCAAATAGCTCTGGCATCTGTTCCCAGCATGTACAGTGTATTGGACTGAACAGGAGCTACTGTTCTTGTCAGTTTCCTAAGCAGAAATTAACTAGATATGGCAGTATTTGTATGAAGCACAGTTCTTTTGTTCTGAGCAAGCTCACTGTTTGGCCCTATAGGAAACACAGTAGAGTAGAAGAGTGCTCTTTTCTCAAAAGCAGAGTGTGTTTCTTGTAAGGCGAGCTAGTGTTTGTTTCCCAGTCAGAAATGGAGTTTAATCCCATGCAGTTTCTGGTCCTACGAGCAAGAGGTGTTTTCTGGTAAGGAAAGTCACTATTGCGCTCCCATTTACATACACAGTGCAAATAGCACTCGCGTCTGTTCCCAACAAGTACAGTGTATTGGACTGAATAGGAGCTACTGTTCTTGTCAGTTTCCTAAGCAGAGTTGAACTACATATGGTCCGTGTGTGTAGGAAGCACAGTTATTTTGTTCTGAGCAAGCTCAATGTTCGGACCCCATAGGAAACACAGTAGAGTAGAAGAGTGCTCTTTTCTCAAAAGCAGAGTGTGTTTCTTGTAAAGCGAGCTAGCATTTGTTTACCAGTCCAAATGGAGCTGAATCACATGCAGTTTTTGGTCCTACGAGCAAGAGTTGTTTTCTGGTAAGGAAAGTCACTATTGTGCTCCCATTGCCATACACAGTGCCAATAGCACTCGCGTCTGTTCCCAGCAAGTACAGTGTATTGGACTGAAGAGGAGCTACTGTTCTTGTCAGTTTCCTAAGCAGAGTTGAACTAGATATGGCCCGTGTGTGTAGGAAGCACAGTTCTTTTGTTCTGAGCAAGCTCAATGTTCAGACCCCATAGGAAACACAGTAGAGTAGAAGACTGCCCTTTTCTCAAAAGCAGAGTGTGTTTCTTGTAAGGCGAGCTAGAGTTTGTTTCCCAGTCCTAAATGGAGTTGAATCACATGCAGTTTTTGGTCCTACGAGCAAGAGTTGTTTTCTGGTAATAAAGTCACTGTTGTGCTCCCATTGTCATATAGAGTGTAAATAGCACTCGCATCTGTTCCCAGCAAGTACAGTGTATTGGACTGAAGCGGAGCTACTGTTCTTGTCAGTTTCTGAAGCATAGTTGAACTAGATATGGCCCCTTTGTGTAGGAAGCACAGTTCTTTTTTTCTGAGCAAGCTCACTATTCGGACCCCATAGGAAACACAGTAGAGTAAAAGAGTGCTCTTTTCTCAAAAGCAGAGTGTGTTTCTTGTAAGGCGAGCTAGTGTTTGTTTCCCAGTCCTAAATGGAGTTGAATCCCATGCAGTTTCTTGTCCGTTGAGTAAGAGTTGTTTTCTCATAAGATGAGTCACTATTGTGCTCCTATTGCCATACACAGGGCAAATAGCACTGGCGTCTGTTCCCAGAATGTACAGTGTATTGCGCTGAACAGGAGCTACTGTTCTTTTCAGTTTCCTAAGCAGAATTGAACTAGATATGGCAGTATTTGTATGAAGCACAGTTCTTTTGTTCTGAGCAAGCTCACTGTTCCGACCCCCTAGAAAACACAGTAGAGTAGAAGAGTGCTCTTTTCTCAAAAGCAGAGTGTTTTTTGTAAGGCAAGATAGCGTTTGTTTCCCAATCCGAAATGGAGTTGAATCACATGCAGTTTTTGTCCTACGACCAAGAGTTGTTTTCTGGTAAGGAAAGTCACTATTGCGCTCCCATTTACATACACAGTGCACATAGCCCTCGGGTCTGTTCCCAGCAAGTACAGTGTATTGTACTGAATCGGAGCTACTGTTCTTGTCAGTTTCCTAAGCAGAGTTGAACTAGATATGGTCCGTGTGTGTAGGAAGCACAGTTCTTTTGTTCTGAGCAAGCTCACTGTTCTTGCCCTATAGGAAACACAGTAGAGTAGAAGAGTGCTCTTTTCTCAAAAGCAGAGTGTGTTTCTTGGAAGTCGAGCTAGCGTTTGTTTCCCAGTCCTAAATGGAGTTGAATCACATGCAGTTTTTTGTCCAACGAGCAAGAGTTGTTTTCTGGTAAGACAAGTCACTATTGTGCTCCAATTGCCATACACAGTGCAAATATCACTCGCTTCTGTTCCCCACAAGTACAGTGTATCGGACTGAAGAGGAGCTACTGTTCTTGTCAGTTTCCTAAGCAGAGTTGAACTAGATATGGCCCGTGTGTAGGAAGCACAGTTCTTATGTTCTGAGCAAGCTCACTGTTCTGGCCCTATAGGAAACACAGTAGAGTAGAAGAGTGCTCTTTTCTCAAAAGCAGAGTGTGTTTCTTGTAAAGCGAGCTAGACTTTGTTTCCCAGTCCTAAATGGAGTTGAATCACATGCAGTTTCTGGTCCTACGAACAAGAGTTGTTTTCTGGTAAGGAAAGTCACTATTGTGCTCCCATTGCCCTACACAAGGCAAATAGCACTCGCGTCTTTTCCCAGCAAGTACAGTGTATTGGACTGAATAGGAGCTACTGTTCTTGTCAGTTTCCTAAGCAGAGTTGAACTAGATATGACCCGTGTGTGTAGGAAGCACAGTTCTTTTGTTCTGAGCAAGCTCACTGTTCGGACCTCATAGGAAACACAGTAGAGTAGAAGAGTGCTCTTTAATCAAAAGCAGAGTGTGTTTCATGTAAGGCGAGCTAGCATTTGTTTCCCAGTCCTAAATGGAGTTGAATCACATGCAGTTTCTGTTCCTATGAGCAAGAGTGGTTTTCTGGAAAGGAAAGTCACTATTGCGCTCCCATTGCCATACACAGTGCAAATAGCACTCGCGTCTGTTCCCAGCAAATACAGTGTATCGGACTGAAGAGGAGCTACTGTTCCTGTCAGTTTCCTAAGCAGAGTTGAACTAGATATGGCTCGTGTGTAGGAATCACAGTTCTTTGTTCTGAGCATTCTCACTGTTCTGGCCCTATAGGAAACACAGTAGAGTAGAAGAGGGCTCTTTTCTCTAAAGCAGAGTGTGTTTCTGTAAGGTGAGCTAGCTTTTGTTTCCCAGTCCTAAATGGAGTTGAATCACATGCAGTTTCTGGTCCTACGAGCAAGAGTTTTTTTATGGTAAGAAGAGTCACTATTGTGCTGCCATTGCCATACACAGGACAAATAGCACTGGCGTCTGTTCCCAGCACGTACAGTGTATTGGACTGAAGAGGATCTACTGTTCTTGTCAGGTTCCTAAGCAGAATTGAACTAGATATGGCCATGTGTGTAGGAAGCACAGTTCTTTTGTTCTGAGCAAGCTCAATGTTCGGACACCATAGGAAACACAGTAGAGTAGAAGAGTGCTCTTTTCTCAAAAGCAGAGTGTGTTTTTGCAAGGCGAGCTAGCATTTGTTTCCTTCTCCTAAATGGAGTTGAATCACATGCAGTTTCTGGTCCTACGAGCAAGAGTTGTTTTCTGATAAGGAAAGTCACTATTGCGCTCCCATTGCCCTACACAAGGCAAATAGCACTCGCGTCTTTTCCCAGCAAGTACAGTGTACTGGACTGAATAGAAGCTACTGTTCTTGTCAGTTTCCTAAGCAGAGTTGAACTAGATATGGTCCGTGTGTGTAGGAAGCACAGTTGTTTTGTTCTGAGCAAGCTCACTCTTTGGACCCCATAGGAAACACAGTAGAGTAGAAGAGTGCTCTTTTCTCTAAAGCAGAGTTTGTTTTTGTAAGGCGAGCTAGCATTTGCTTCCCAATACTAAATGGAGTGGAATCACATGCAGTTTCTGGTCCTACGAGCAAGAGTTGTTTTCTGGTAAGGAAAGTCACTATTGTGCTCCCATTGCCATACTCAGTGCAAATAGCCCTCCCGTCTGTTCCCAGCAAGTACAGTGTATTGGACTGAAGAGGAGCTACTGTTCTTCTCAGTTTCCTAAGCAGAGTTGAACTAGATATGGTCTGTGTGTGTAGGAAGCACAGTTCTTTTTTTCTGAGCAAGCTCACTGTTCTGGCCCTATAGGAAACACAGTAGAGTAAAAGAGTGCTCTTTTCTCAAAAGCAGAGTGTGTTTCTTGTAAAGCGAGCTAGAGTTTGTTTCCCAGTCCTAAATGGAGATGAATCACATGCAGTTTCTGGTCCTACAAGCAAGAGTTGTTTTCTGGTTACAAGAGTCACTATTGCGCTGCCATTAACATACACAGGACAAATTGCACTCGGGTCTGTTCCCAGCAATACAGTGTATTGGACTGAATAGGATCTACTGTTCTTGTCAGGTTCCTAAGCAGACTTGAACTAGATATGGCCGTGTGTGTAGGAAGCACAGTTTTTTTGTTCTGAGCAAGCTCACTGTTCGGAACACATAGGAAACACAGTAGAGTAGAAGAGTGCTCTTTTCTCAAAAGCAGAGTGTGTTTCTTGGAAGTCGAGCTAGCGTTTGTTTCCCAGTCCTAAATGGAGTTGAGTCACATGCAGTTTTTTGTCCAACGAGCAAGAGTTGTTTTCTGGTAAGACAAGTCACTATTGTGCTCCAATTGCCATACACAGTGCAAATATCACTCGCTTCTGTTCCCCACAAGTACAGAGTATCGGACTGAAGAGGAGCTACTGTTCTTGTCAGTTTCCTAAGCAGAGTTGAACTAGATATGGCCCGTGTGTGTAGGAAGCACAGTTCTTTTGTTCTGAGCAAGCTCACTGTTTGGACCCCATAGGAAACACAGTAGAGTAGAAGAGTGCTATTTTCTCTAAAGCAGAGTGTGTTTCTTGTAAGGCGAGCTAGCATTTGTTTCCCAGTCCTAAATGGGGTGGAATCACATGCAGTTTCTGGTCCTACGAGCAAGAGTTGTTTTCTGGTAAGGAAAGTCACTATTGGGCTCCCATTGCCATACTCAGTGCAAATAGCACTTGCATCTGTTCCCAGCAAGTATAGTGTATGGAACTGAAGAGGAGCTACTGTTCTTGTCAGTTTCCTAAGCAGAGTTGAACTAGATATGGCCCGTGTGTGTAGGAAGGACAGTTCTTTTGTTCTGAGCAAGCTCACTGTTCTGGCCCTATAGGAAACACAGTAGAGTAGAAGAGTGCTCTTTTCTCTAAAGCAGAGTGTGTTTCTTGTAAGGCGAGCTAGCGTTTGTTTCCCAGTCCTAAATGGAGTTGAATCACATGGAGTTTCTAGTCTTACGAGCAAGAGTTGTTTTATGGTAACAAGAGTCACTGTTGCTCTGCCATTGCCATACACAGGACAAATAGCACTGGCGTCTGTTCCCATCAAGTACAGTGTAATGGACTGAAGAGGATCTACTGTTCTTGTCAAGTTCCTAAGCAGAATTGAACTAGATATGGCCGTGTGTGTAGGAAGCACAGTTTTTTTGTTCTGAGGAAGCTCACTGTTCGGAACACATAGGAAACACAGTAGAGTAGGAAGAGTGCTCTTTTCTCAAAAGCAGAGTGTGTTACTTGGAAGTCGAGCTAGCGTTTGTTTCCCAGTCCTAAATGGAGTTGAGTCACATGCAGTTTTTTGTCCTACGAGCAGAGTTGTTTTCTGGTAAGACAAGTCACTATTGTGCTCCAATTGCCATACACAGTGCAAATAGCACTCGCGTCTGTTCCCGAAAGAACAGTGTATTGGACTGAAGAGGAGCTAGTGTTCTTGTCAGTTTCCTAAGCAGAGTTGAACTAGATATGGCCCGTGTGTGTAGGAAGCACAGTTCTTTTGTTCTGAGCAAGCTCACTGTTCGGACCCCATATAAAACACAGTAGAGTAGAAGAGTGCTCTTTTCTCAAAAGCAAAGTGTGTTTTCTTGTAAAGCGAGCTAGAGTTTGTTTCCCAGTCCCTAAATGGAGTTGAATCACATGCAGTTTCTGGTCCTACGAGCAAGAGTTGTTTTCTGGTAAGAAGAGTCACTATTGCGCTGTCATTGACATACACAGGACAAATTGCACTGGCGTCTGTTCATAGCAAGTACAGTGTATTGGACTGAAGAGGATCTACTGTTCTTGTCAGGTTCCAAACAGACTTGAACTAGATATGGCCGTGTGTGTAGGAAGCACAGTTTTTTTGTTCTGAGCAAGCACACTGTTCGGAACACATAGGAAACACAGTAGAGTAGAAGAGTGCTCTTTTCTCAAAAGCAGAGTGTGTTTCTTGGAAGTCGAGCTAGCGTTTGTTTCCCAGTCCTAAATGGAGTTGAGTCACATGCAGTTTTTTTGTCCAACGAGCAAGAGTTGTTTTTCTGGTAAGACAAGTCACTATTGTGCTCCAATTGCCCATGGCACAGTGCAAATATCACTCGCTTCTGTTCCCCACAAGTACAGAGTATCGGACTGAAGAGGGAGCTACTGTTCTTGTCAGTTTCCCTAAGCAGAGTTGAACTAGATATGGCCCGTGTGTGTAGGAAGCACAGTTCTTATGTTCTGAGCAAGCTCACTGTTCTGGCCATATAGGAAACACAGTAGAGTAGAAGAGTGCTCTTTTCTCAAAAGCAGAGTGTGTTTTCTTGTAAAGCGAGCTAGAGTTTGTTTCCCAGTCCCTAAATGGAGTTGAATCACATGAGTTTCTGGGTCCTATGAACAAGAGTTGTTTTCTGGTAAGGAAAGTCACTATTGCGCTCCCATTGCCCTACACAAGGCAAATAGCACTCGCGTCTTTTCCCAGCAAGTACAGTGTATTGGACTGAATAGGAGCTACTGTTCTTGTCAGTTTCCTAAGCAGAGTTGAACTAGATGTGGTCCGTGTGTGTATTAAGCACAGTTCTTTTGTTCTGAGCAAGCTCACTGTTTGGACCCCATAGGAAACACAGTAGAGTAGAAGAGTGCTATTTTGTCTAAAGCAGAGTGTGTTTCTTGTAAGGCGAGCTAGCATTTGTTTCCCAGTCCTAAATGGAGTGGAATCACATGAAGTTTCTAGTCCAAGAGCAAGAGATGTTTTTCAGGTAAGGAAAGTCACTATTGTGCTCCCTTTGGCATACACAGTGCAAATAGCACATGCGTCTGTTCCCAGCAAGTACAGTGTATTGGACTGAAGAGGAGCTACTGTTCTTGTCAGTTTCCTAAGCAGAGTTGAACTAGATATGGTCCGTGTGTGTAGGAAGCACAGTTCTTTTTTTCTGAGCAAGCTCACTGTTCTGGCCCTATAGGAAACACAGTAGAGTAGAAGAGTGCTCTTTTCTCAAAAGCAGAGTGTGTTTCTTGTAAGGCGAGCTAGCATTTGCTTCCCCAGTCCTAAATGGAGTGGAATCACATGCAGTTTCTGGTCCTACGAGCAAGAGTTGTTTTCTGGTAAGGAAAGTCACTATTGCGCTCCCATTGCCATACACAGTGCAAATAGCACTCGCATCTGTTCCCAGCAAGTACAGTGTATCGGACTGAAGAGGATCTACTGTTCTTGTCAGGTTCCTAAGCAGAATTGAACTAGTTATGGCCGAGTGTGTAGGAAGCACAGTCCTTTTGTTCTGAGCAAGCTCACTGTTCAGACCCAAAAGGAAACACAGTAGAGTAGAAGAGTGCTCTTTTCTCAAAAGCAGAGTGTGTTTCTCGTAAAGCGAGCTAGCGTTTTTTTCCCAGTCTTAAATGGAGTTGAGTCACATGCAGTTTTTTGTCCCTACGAGCAAGAGTTGTTTTCTGGTAAGACGAGTTACTATTGTGCTCCAATTGCCATACACAGTGCAAATAGCACTCGCGTTTGTTCGACGACAGTACAGTGTCTTGGACTGAAAAGGGGGCTACTGTTCTTCTCAGTTTCCTAAGCAGAGTTGAACTAGAT
Organism: Peromyscus eremicus; assembly: GCF_949786415.1. Classification (NCBI taxonomy): domain Eukaryota; kingdom Metazoa; phylum Chordata; class Mammalia; order Rodentia; family Cricetidae; genus Peromyscus; species Peromyscus eremicus. The sequence continues at coordinate 91,478 of NW_026735601.1, read as the reverse complement.
ATGGCCGGTGTGTGTAGGAAGCACAGTTCTTTTGTTCTGAGCAAGCTCACTTTTCGGACCATATAGGAAGCACAGTAGAGTAGAAGAGTGCTCTATTCTCAAAAGCAGAGTGTGTTTCATGTAAGGCGAGGTAGCATTTTGTATCCCAGTCCTAAATGGAGTTGAATCACATGCAGTTTCTGGTTCTATGAGCAATAGTTGTTTTCTGGTAAGGAAAGTCACTATTGTACTCCCTTTGCCATACACAGTGCAAATAGCACTCACGTCAGTTCCCAGCAAGTACAGTGTTTCGGACTGAAGAGGAGCTACTGTTCTTGTCAGTTTCCTAAGCAGAGTTGAACTAGTTATGGCCCGTGTGTAGGAAGCACAGTTCTTTTGTTCTGACCAAGCTCACTGTTATGGCCATATAGGAAACACAGTAGAGTAGAAGAGTGCTCTTTTCTCTAAAGCAGAGTGTGTTTCTTGTAAGGCGACCTAGCGTTTGTTTCCCAGTCCTAAATGGAGTTGAATCACATGCAGTTTCTAGTCCTACGAGCAAGAGTTGTTTTTTTGGTAAGAAGAGTCACTATTGCGCTGCCATTGCCATACACAGGACAAATAGCACTCGCATCTGTTCCCAGCAAGTACAGTGTATTGGACTGAAGAGGAGCTACTGTTCTTGTCAGTTTCCTAAGCAGAGTTGAACTAGATATGGCCCATGTGTGTAGGAAACACAGTTCTTTTGTTCTGAGCAAGCTCACTGTTCGGACCCCATAGGAAATACAATAGAGTAGAAGAGTGCTCTTTCTCAAAAGCAGAGTGTGTTTCTTGTAAGGCGAGCTAGCGTTTGTTTCCCAGTCCTAAATGGAGTTGAATCACATGCAGTTTCTTGTCCTACGAGCAAGAGTTGTTTTCTGGTAAAAAGAGTCACTGTTGTGCTCCTATTGTCATACACAGGGCAAATAGCACTGGCGTCTGTTCCTAGCATGTATAGTGTATTGGACTGAAGAGGATCTACTGTTCTTGTCAGTTTCCTAAGCAGAATTGAACTAGATATGGCCGTATTTGTAGGAAGCACAGTAATTTTGTTCTGAGCAAAATCACTGTTCTGGCCCTATAGGAAACACAGTAGAGTAGAAGAGTGCTCTTTTCTCAAAAGCAGAGTGTGTTTCTTGTAAGGCGAGCTAGCGTTTGTTTCCCAGTCCTAAATGGAGTTGAATCACATGCAGTTTTTGGTACTACGAGCAAGAGTTGTTTCTGGTAAGGAAAGTCACTATTGCGCTTCCATTTCCATACACAGTGCAAATAGCACTCGCATCTGTTCCCAGGAAGTACAGTATATTGGACTGAAGCGGAGCTACTGTTCTTGTCAGTTTGCTAAGCAGAGTTGAACTAGATATGGCCCCTGTGTGTAGGAAGCACAGTTCTTTTGTTCTGAGCAAGCTCACTGTTCGGACCACATAGGAAACACAGAAGAGTAGAAGAGTGCTCTTTTCTCAAAAGCAGAGTGTGTTTCCTGTAAGGCGAGCTAGTGTTTGTTCCCCAGTCAGAAATGGAGTTGAATCCCATGCAGTTTTTGTTCCTACGAGGAAGAGGTGTTTTCTGATAAGAAGAGTCATTGTTGCGCTCCTATTTCTATACACAGTACAAATAGGACTCGCGTCTGTTCCCAGCTAGTACAGTGTATTGGACTGAAGAGGAGCAACCGTTCTTGTCAGTTTCCTAAGCAGAGTTGAACTAGATATGGCCCGTGTGTGTAGGAAGCACAGTTCTTTTGTTCTGAGCAAGCTCACTGTTCGGACCCCATAGGAAACACAGTAGAGCAGAAGAGTGCTCTTTTATCAAAAGCAGAGTGTGTTTCTTGTAAGGCAAGCTAGCGTTTGTTTCCCAGTACTAAATGGAGTTGAATCACACCCTGTTTTTGGTCCTACGAGCAAGAGTTGTTTTCTGGTAAGGAAAGTCACTACTGCGCTCCCATTGTCAGACACAGGGCAAATAGCACTGGCGTCTGTTCCCAGCATGTACAGTGTATTGGACTGAAGAGGAGCTACTGTTCTTGTCACTTTCCTAAGCAGAATTGAACTAGATATGGCCGTATTTGTAGGAAGCACAGTTCTTTTGTTCTGAGCAAACTCACTGTTTTGGCCCTATAGGAAACACAGTAGAGTAGAAGAGTGCTCTTTTCTGAAAAGCAGAGTGTGTTTCTTGTAAGGCGAGCTAGCGTTTGTTTCCCAGTCCTAAATGGAGTTGAATCCCATGCATTTTCTGGTCCTACCAGCAAGAGTTGTTTTCTGGGAAGGAAAGTCACTATTGCGCTCCCATTTCCATACACAGTGCAAATAGCACTCGCATCTGTTCCCAGCCAGTACAGTGTATTGAACTGAAGAGGAGCTACTGTTCTTGTCAGTTTCCTAAGCAGAGTTGAACTAGATATGGCCCCTGTGTTTAGGAAGCACAGTTCTATTGTTCTGAACAAGCTCACTGTTCGGACCCCATAGGAAACACAGTAGAGTAGAAGAGTGCTCTTTTCTAAAAAGCAGAGTGTGTTTCTTGTAAGGAGAGCTGGCGTTTGTTTTCCAGTCCTAAATGGAGTTGAATCACATACAGTTTCTGGTCCTACGAGCAAGAGTTGTTTTCTGGTAAGAAGAGTCACTATTGTGCTCTCATTGTCATACAGAGGGCAAATAGCCCTGGCGTCTGTTCCCAGCATGTACAGTGTATTGGACTGAAGAGGATCTACTGTTCTTTTAAGTTTCCTAAGCAGAATTGAACTAGATATGGCCATATTTGTAGGAAGCACAGTTCTTTTGTTCTGAGCAAGCTCACTGTTCGGACCCCATAAGAAACACAGTAGAGTAGAAGAGTGCTCTTTTCTCAAAAGCAGAGTGTGTTTCTTGTAAGGTGAGCTAGTGTTTGTTTCCCAGTCAGAAATGGAGTTGAATCCTATGTAGTTTCCGGTCCTACGAGCAAGAGGTGTTTTCTGTTAAGGAAAGTCACTATTGCGCTCCCATTTCCATAAACAGTGCAAATAGCACTGGCGTCTGTTCCCAGCAAGTACAGTGTACTGGACTGAAGCGGAGCTACTGTTCTTGTCAGTTTCCTAAGCAGAGATGAACTAGATAAGGCCCGTGTGTGTAGGAAGCACAGTACTTTTGTTCTGAGCAAGCTCACTGTTCAGACCCCCTAGAAAACACAGTAGAGTAGAAGAGTGCTCTTTTCTCAAAAGCAGAGTGTGTTTTTTGTAAGGCGAGATAGCATTTGTTTCCCAGTCCTAAATGGAGTTGAATCACTTGCAGTTTCTTGTCCTCCGACCAAGAGTTGTTTTCTGGTAAGGAAAGTCACTATTGCGCTCCCATTTACATACACAGTGCAAATAGCACTCGCGTCTGTTCCTAGCAAGTACAGTGTATTGGACTGAAGCGTAGCTACTGTTCTTGTCAGTTTCCTAAGCAGAGTTGAACTAGATATGGCCCCTGTGTGTAGGAAGCACAGTTCTTTTGTTCTGAGCAAGCTCACTGTTCTGGCCCTATAGTAAACACAGTAGAGTAGAAGAGTGCTCTTTTCTCAAAAGCAGAGTGTGTTTCTTGTAAGGCGAGCTAGTGTTTGTTTCCCAGTCCTAAACGGAGTTGAATCACATGCTGTTTTTGGTCCTACGAGCAAGAGTTGTTTTCTGGTAAGGAAGGTCACTATTGCGCTCCCATTTACATACTCAGTGCAAATAGCACTCGAGTCTGTTCCCGGCAAGTACAGTGTATTGGACTGAAGCGGAGCTACTGTTCTTGTCAGTTTCCTAAGCAGAGTTGAACTAGATATGGTCCATGTGTGTAGGAAGCACAGTTCTTTTGTTCTGAGCAAATTCACTGTTCTGGCCCAATAGGAAACACACTTAAGTAGAAATGTGCTCTTTTCTCAAAAGCAGAGTGTGTTTCTTGTAATGCGAGCTGGCATTTGTTTCCCAGTCCTAAATGGAGTTGAATCACATGCAGTTTTTGGTCCTACGACCAAGAGTTGTTTTCTGGTGAGGAAAGTCATTATTGTGCTCCCATTTCCATACACAGTGCAAATAGCACTCGTGACTGTTCCCAGCAATTACAGTGTATTGGACTGAAGCGGAGCTACTGTTCTTGTCAGTTTCCTATGCAGAGTTGAACTAGATATGGCCCCTGTGTGTAGGAAGCACAGTTCTTTTGTTCTGAGCAAGCTCACTATTTAGACCCATAGGAAACACAGTAGAGTAGAAGAGTGCTCTTTTCTCAAAATCAGAGAGTCTTTCTTGTAAGGCGAGCTAGAGTATGTTTCCCAGTCAGAAATGGAGTTGAGTCCCATGCAGTTTCTTGTCCTATGAGTAAGAGTTGTTTTCTGATAAGTAGAGTCACTATTGTGCTCCTATTGCCATACACAGTGCAAATAGCACTTGCGTCTGTTCCCAGCTAGTACAGTGTATTGGACTGAAGAGGAGCTACCGTTCTTGTCAGTTTCCTAAGCAGAGTTGAACTAGATATGGCCCGTGTGTGTAGGAAGCACAGTTCTTTTGTTCTGAGCAAGCTCACTGTTCGGACCCCATAGGAAACACAGTAGAGTAGAAGATTGCTCTTTTCTCAAAAGCAGAGTGTGTTTCTTGTAAGGCGAGCTAGCGTTTGTTTCCCAGTCCTAAATGGAGTTGAATCACATGCAGTTTTTGGTCCTATGAGCAAGAGTTGTTTTCTGGTAATAAAGTCATTGTTGCACTCCCATTGCCATACACAGTGTAAATAGCACTCGCATCTGTTCCCAGCAAGTACAGTGTATTGGACTGAAGCGGAGCTACTGTTCTTCTCAGTTTGCTAAGCAGAGTTGAACTAGATATGGCCCGTGTGTGTAGGAAGCACAGTTCTTTTGTTCTGAGCAAGCTCACTGTTCGGACCCCATAGGATACACAGTCGAGTAGAAGAGTGCTCTTTTCTCAAAGCAGAGTGTGATTCTTGTTAGGCGAGCTAGCGTTTGTTTCGGAGTCCTAAATGGAGTTGAATCAAATGCAGATTCTTGTCCTACGAGCAAGAGTTGTTTTCTGGTAAGAAGAGTCACTATTGCGCTCCCATTTTCATACACAGGGCAAATAGCACTGGCGTCTGTTCACAGCATGTACAGTGTATTGGACTGAACAGGAGCTACTGTTCTTTTCAGTTTCCTAAGCAGAATTGAACTAGATATGGCAGTATTTGTAGGAAGCACAGTTCTTTTGTTCTGAGCAAGCTCACTCTTCTGGCCCTATAAGAAACACAGTACAGTAGAAGAGTGCTCTTTTCTCAAAAGCAGAGTGTGTTTCTTGTAAGGCGAGCTAGCGTTTGTTTCCCAGTCCTAAATGGAGTTGAATCACATGCAGTTTTTGGTCCTATGAGCAAGAGTTGTTTTCTGGTAATAAAGTCACTATTGTGCTCCCATTGCAATACACAGTGCAAATAGCACTCGCATCTGTTCCCAGCAAGTACAGTGTATTGGACTGAAGCGGAGCTACTGTTCTTGTCAGTTTCCTAAGCAGATTTGAACTAGATATGGCCCGTGTGTGTAGGAAGCACAGTTCTTTTGTTCTGAGCAAGCTCACCGTTCGAACTCCATAGGAAACACAGTAGAGTAGAAGAGTGCTCTTTTCTCAAAAGCAGAGTGTGTTTCTTGTAAGGCAAGCTAGTGTTTGTTTCCCAGTCAGAAATGGAGATGAATCCCATGCAGTTTCTGGTCCTACGAGCAAGAGGTGTTTTCTGGTAAGGAACGTCACTATTGCGCTCCCATTTCCATACACAGTGCAAATAGCACTCGCGTCTGTTCCCAGCAAGTACAGTGTATTGGAATGAAGCGGAGCTACTGTTCTTGTCAGTTTCCTAAGCAGAGATGAACTAGATATGGTCCGTGTGTGTAAGAAGCACAGTTCTTTTGTTCTGAGCAAGCTCACCTTTCGGACCCCATAGGAAACACAGTAGAGTAGAAGAGTGCTCTTTTCTCAAAAGCAGAGTGTGTTTCTTGTAAGGCAAGCTAGCATTTGTTTCCCAGTCCTAAATGGAGATGAATCACATGCAGTTTTTGGTCCTCCGACCAAGAGTTGTTTTCTGGTAAGGAAAGTCACTATTGCGCTCCCATTTCCATACACAGTGCAAATAGCACTCGCGTCTGTTCCCAGCAATTACAGTGTATTGGACTGAAGTGGAGCTACTGTTCTTGTCAGTTTCCTAAGCAGAGTTGAACTAGATATGGCCCCTGTGTGTAGGAAGCACAGTTCTTTTGTTCTGAGCAAGCTCACTATTTGGACCCCATAGGAAACACAGTAGAGTAGAAGAGTGCTCTTTTCTCAAAATCAGAGAGTCTTTCTTGTAAGGCGAGCTAGTGTTTAGTTTCCCAGTCAGAAATGGAGTTGAATCCCATGCAGTTTCTTGTCCTATGAGTAAGAGTTGTTTTCTGATAAGAAGAGTCACTATTGTGCTCCTATTGCCTTACACAGGGCAAATAGCACTCGCGTCTGTTCCCAGCTAGTACAGTGTATTGGACTGAAGAGGAGCTACCGTTCTTGTCAGTTTCCTAAGCAGAGTTGAGCTAGATATGGCCCGTGTGCGTAGGAAGCACAGTTCTTTTGTTCTGAGCAAGCTCACTGTTCGGACCCCATAGGAAACACAGTAGAGTAGAAGACTGCTCTTTTCTCAAAAGCAGAGTGTGTTTCTTGTAAGGCGAGCTAGCGTTTGTTTCCCAGTCCTAAATGGAGTTGAATCACATCCAGTTTTTGGTCCTACGAGCAAGAGTTGTTTTCTGGTAATAAAGTCACTATTGAGCTCCCATTGCCATACACAGTGCAAATAGCACTCGCATCTGTTCCCAGCAAGTACAGTGTATTGGACTGAAGCGGAGGTACTGTTCTTGTCAGTTTCCTAAGCCGAATTGAACTAGATATGGCCCGTGTGTGTAGGAAGCACAGTTCTTTTGTTCTGAGCAAGCTCACTGTTCGGATCTTATAGGAAACACAGTAGAGTAGAAGAGTGCTCTTTTCTGAAAAGCAGAGTGTGTTTCTTGTAAGGCGAGCTAGCGTTTGTTTCCCAGTTAGAAATGGAGTTGAATCCCATGCAGTTTCTGGTCCTACGAGCAAGAGTTGTTTTCTGGTAAAGAAAGTCACTATTGCGCTCCCATTTCCATACACAGTGCAAATAGCACTCGCGTCTGTTCCCAGCAAGTTCAGTGTATTGGACCGAAGCGTAGCTACTGTTCTTGTCAGTTTCCTAAGCAGAGTCGAACTAGATATGGCCCCTGTGTGTAGGAAGCACAGTTCTTTTGTTCTGAGCAAGCTCACTATTCGGACACCATAGGAAACACAGTAGAGTAGAAGAGTGCTCTTTTCTCAAAATCAGAGTGCCTTTCTTCTAAGGCGAGCTAGTGTTTGTTTCCCAGTCAGAAATGGAGTTGAATCCCATGCAGTTTCTGGTCCTATGAGCAAGAGTTGTTTTCTGATAAGAAGAGACACTATTGTGCTCCTATTGCCATACACAGAGCAAATAGCACTGGCGTCTGTTCCCAGCAAGTACAGTGTATTTTACTGAAGAGGAGCTACTGTTCTTGTCAGTTTCCTAAGCAGAGTTGAACTACATATGGTCCGTGTGTGTAGGAAGCACAGTTCTTTTGTTCTGAGCAAGCTCAATGTTCGGACCCCATAGGAAACACAGTAGAGTAGAAGAGTGCTCTTTTCTCAAAAGCAGAGTGTGTTTCTTGTAAGGCGAGCTAGCATTTGTTTACCAGTCCTAAATGGAGCTGAATCACATGCAGTTTCTGGTCCTACGAGCAAGAGTTGTTTTCTGGTAAGGAAAGTCACTATTGTGCTCCCATTGCCATACACAGTGCCAATAGCACTCGCGTCTGTTCCCAGCAAGTACAGTGTATTGGACTGAAGAGGAGCTACTGTTCTTGTCAGTTTCCTAAGCAGAGTTGAACTAGATATGCCTCGTGTGTGTAGGAAGCACAGTTCTTTTGTTCTGAGCAAGCTCACTGTTCGGACCCCATAGGAAACACAGTAGAGTAGAAGACTGCTCTTTTCTCAAAAGCAGAGTGTGTTTCTTGTAAGGCGAGCTAGCGTTTGTTTCCCAGTCCTAAATGGAGTTGAATCACATGCAGTTTTTGGTCCTAAGAGCAAGAGTTGTTTTCTGGGAATAAAGTCACTGTTGCGCTCCCATTGCCATACACAGTGTAAATAGCACTCGCATCTGTTCCCAGCAAGTACAGTGTATTGGACTGAAGCGGAGCTACTGTTCTTCTCAGTTTGCTAAGCAGAGTTGAACTAGATATGGCCCCTGTGTGTAGGAAGCACAGTTCTTTTGTTCTGAGCAAGCTCACTGTTCTGGCACTATAGTAAACACAGTAGAGTCGAAGAGTGCTCTTTTCTCAAAAGCAGAGTGTGTTTCTTGTAAGGCGAGCTAGCATTTGTTTCCCAGTCCTAAACGGAGTTGAATCACATGCTGTTTTTGGTCCTACGAGCAAGAGTTGTTTCTGGTAAGGAAAGTCACTATTTCGCTCCCATTTCCATACTCAGTGCAAATAGCACTCGAGTCTGTTCCCGGCAAGTACAGTGTATTGGACTGAAGCGGAGCTACTGTTCTTGTCAGTTTCCTAAGCAGAGTTGAACTAGATATGGTCCATGTGTGTAGGAAGCACAGTTCTTTTGTTCTGAGCAAATTCACTGTTCTGGCCCAATAGGAAACACACTAGAGTAGAAGAGTGCTCTTTTCTCAAAAGCAGAGTGTGTTTCTTGTAATGCGAGCTGGCATTTGTTTCCCAGTCCTAAATGGAGTTGAATCACATGCAGTTTTTGGTCCTACGACCAAGAGTTGTTTTCTGGTAAGGAAAGTCATTATTGTGCTCCCATTTCCATACACAGTGCATATAGCACTCGCGACTGTTCCCAGCAATTACAGTGTATTGGACTGAAGCGGAGCTACTGTTCTTGTCAGTTTCCTAAGCAGAGTTGAACTAGATATGGCCCCTGTGTGTAGGAAGCACAGTTCTTTTGTTCTGAGCAAGCTCACTATTTGGACCCCATAGGAAACACAGTAGAGTAGAAGAGTGCTCTTTTCTCAAAATCAGAGAGTCTTTCTTGTAAGGCGAGCTAGTGTTTGTTTCCCAGTCAGAAATGGAGTTGAATCCCATGCAGTTTCTTGTCCTATGAGTAAGAGTTGTTTTCTGATAAGAAGAGTCACTATTGTGCTCCTATTGCCATACACAGTGCAAATAGCACTCGCGTCTGTTCCCAGCTAGTACAGTGTATTGGACTGAAGAGGAGCTACCGTTCTTGTCAGTTTCCTAAGCAGAGTTGAACTAGATATGGCCCGTGTGTGTAGGAAGCACAGTTCTTTTGTTCTGAGCAAGCTCACTGTTCGGACCCCATAGGAAACACAGTAGAGTAGAAGACTGCTCTTTTCTCAAAAGCAGAGTGTGTTTCTTGTAAGGCGAGCTAGCGTTTGTTTCCCAGTCCAAAATGGAGTTGAATCACATGCAGTTTTTGGTCCTACGAGCAAGAGTTGTTTTCTGGTAATAAAGTCACTGTTGCGCTCCCATTGCCATACACAGTGTAAATAGCACTCGCATCTGTTCCCAGCAAGTACAGTGTATTGGACTGAAGCGGAGCTACTGTTCTTGTCAGTTTCCTAAGCAGACTTGAACTAGATATGGCCCGTGTGTGTAGGAAGCACAGTTCTTTTGTTCTGAGCAAGCTCACTGTTCGGACCCCATAGGATACACAGTCGAGTAGAATAGTGCTCTTTTCTCAAAAGCAGAGTGTGTTTCTTGTTAGGCGTGCTAGCGTTCGTTTCCCAGTCCTAAATGGAGTTGAATTACATGCAGATTCTTGTCCGACGAGCAAGAGTTGTTTTCTGGTAAGAAGAGTCACTATTGTGCTCCTATTGCCATACACAGTGCAAATAGCACTCGCGTCTGTTCCCAGCTAGTACAGTGTATTGGACTGAACAGGAGCTACTGTTCTTTTCAGTTTCCTAAGCAGAATTGAACTAGATATGGCAGTATTTGTAGGAAGCACAGTTCTTTTGTTCTGAGCAAGCTCACTCTTCTGGCCCTATAAGAAACACAGTACAGTAGAAGAGTTCTCTTTTCTCAAAAGCAGAGTGTGTTTCTTGTAAGGCGAGATAGCGTTTGTTTCCCAGTCCTAAATGGAGTTGAATCACATGCAGTTTTTGTTCCTACGAGCAAGAGTTTTTTTCTGGTAATAAAGTCACTATTGTGCTCCCATTGCAATACACAGTGCAAATAGCACTCGCATCTGATCCCAGCAAGTACAGTGTATTGGACTGAAGCGGAGCTACTGTTCTTGTCAGTTTACTAAGCAGATTTGAACTAGATATGGCCCGTGTGTGTAGGAAGCCCAGTTCTTTTGTTCTGAGCAAGCTCACTGTTCGAACTCCATAGGAAACACAGTAGAGTAGAAGAGTGCTCTTTTCTCAAAATTAGAGTGTCTTTCTTGTAAGGCGAGCTAGTGTTTGTTTCCCAGTCAGAAATGGAGTTGAATCCCATGCAGTTTCTGGTCCTATGAGCAAGAGTTGTTTTCTGATAAGAAGAGACACTATTGTGCTCCTATTGCCATATACAGTGATAATAGCACTCGCGTCTGTTCCCAGCATGTACAGTGTATTGGACTGAATAGGAGCTACTGTTCTTGTCAGTTTCCTAAGCAGAGTTGAACTACATATGGTCCGTGTGTGTAGGAAGCACAGTTCTTTTGTTCTGAGCAAGCTCACCTTTCGGACCCCATAGGAAACACAGTAGAGTAGAAGAGTGCTCTTTTATCAAAAGCAGAGTGTGTTTCTTGTAAGGCGAGCTAGTGTTTGTTTCCCAGTCAGAAATTTAGTTGAATCCCATGCAGTTTCTGGTCCTACGAGCAAGAGGTGTTTTCTGGTAAGGAAAGTCACTATTGCGCTCCCATTTCCATACACAGTGCAAATAGCACTCGCGTCTGTTCCCAGCAAGTACAGTGTATTGGACTGAAGCGGAGCTACTGTTCTTGTCAGTTTCCTAAGCAGAGATGAACTAGATATGGCCTGCGTGTGTAAGAAGCACAGTTCTTTTGTTCTGAGCAAGCTCACTGTTCAGACCCCCTAGGAAATACAGAAGAGTAGAGGACTGCTCTTTTCTCAAAAGCAGAGTGTGTTTCTTGTAAGGCGAGCTAGCGTTTGTTTCCAGTCCTAAATGGAGTTGACTCACATCCAGTTTTTGGTCCTACGAGCAGAGTTGTTTTCTGGTAATAAAGTCACTATTGCGCTCCCATTTCCATACACAGTGCAAATAGCACTCGCGTTTTTCCCAGCAAGTACAGTGTATTGGACTGAAGCGTAGCTACTGTTATTGTCAGTTTCCTAAGCAGAGTTGAACTAGAAATGGCCCCTGTGTGTAGGAAGCACAGTTCTTTTGTTCTGAGCAAGCTCACTATTCGGCCCCATAGGAAACACAGTAGAGTAGAAGAGTGCTCTTTTCTCAAAATCAGAGTGTCTTTCTTGTAAGTCGAGCTAGCGTTTGTTTCCCAGTCCTAAATGGAGTTGAATCACATGCAATTTTTGGTCCTACGAGCAAGAATTGTTTTCTGGTAATAAAGTCACTGTTGCGCTCCCATTGCCATACACAGTATAAATAGCACTCGCATCTGTTCCCAGCAAGTACAGTGTATTGGACTGAAGCGGAGCTACTGTTCTTGTCAGTTTCCTAAGCAGAGTTGAACTAGATATGGCCCGTGTGTGTAGGAAGCCCAGTTCTTTTGTTCTGAGCAAGCTCTCTGTTCGGACCCCATAGGATACACAGTCTAGTAGAAGAGTGCTCTTTTCTCAAAAGCAGAGTGTGTTTCTTGTTAAGCGAGCTAGCATTTGTTTCCCAGTCCTAAATTGAGTTGAATCACATGCAGATTCTTGTCCGACGAGCAAGAGTTGTTTTCTGGTAAGAAGAGTCACTATTGCGCTGCCATTGCCATATACAGGACAAATAGCACTGGCGTCTGTTCCCAGCAAGTACAGTGTATTGAACTGAAGAGGATCTACTGTTCTTGTCAGGTTCTTAAGCAGACTTGAACTAGATATGGCCGTGTGTGTAGGAAGCACAGTTTTTTTGTTCTGAGCAAGCTCACTTTTCGGAACACATAGGAAACACAGTAGAGTAGAAGAGTGCTCTTTTCTCAAAAGAAGAGTGTGTTTTTGTAAGGCGAGCTAGCGTTTGTTTCCTAGTCCTAAATGGAGTTGAATCACATGCAGTTTCTGGTCCTATGAACAAGAGTTGTTTTCTGGTAAGGAAAGTCACTATTGCGCTCCCATTGCCCTTTACAATGCAAATAGCACTCGCGTCTTTTCCCAGCAAGTACAGTGTATTGGACTGAATAGGAGCTACTGTTCTTGTCAGTTTACTAAGCAGAATTGAACTAGATATGGTCCGTGCGTGTAGGAAGCACAGTTCTTTTGTTCTGAGCAAGCTCACTGTTTGGACACCATAGGAAACACAGTAGAGTAGAAGAGTGCTCTTTTCTCAAAAGCAGAGTGTGTTTCATGTAAGGCGAGCTAGCATTTGTTTCCCAGTCCTAAATGGAGTTGAATCACATGAAGTTTCTGGTCTTACGAGCAAGAGTTGTTTTCTGGTAAGGAAAGTCACTATTGCGCTCCCATTGCCATACACAGTGCAAATAGCACTTGCGTCTGTTCCCAGCAAGTACAGTGTATCGGACTGAAGAGGAGCTACTGTTCTTGTCAGTTTCCTAAGCAGAGTTGAACTAGATATGGCCCATGTGGAGGAAGCACAGTTCTTTTGTTCTGAGCAAGCTCAGTATTCTGGCCCTACAGGAAACACAGTAGAGTAGAAGAGTGCTCTTTTCTCTAAAGCAAAGCATGTTTCTTGTAGGGTGAGCTAGCTTTTGTTTCCCAATCCTAAATGGTGTTAAATCACATGCAGTTTCTGATCCTACGAGCAAGAGTTGTTTTCTGGTATGAAGAGTCACTATTGCGCTGCCATTGCCATACACAGGACAAACAGCACTGGTGTCTGTTCCCAGCAATTACAGTGTACTGGACTGAAGAGGATCTACTGTCCTTGTCAGGGTCCTAAGCTGAATTGAACTAGATATGGCCGTGTGTAGGAAGCACAGTTCTTTTGTTCTGAGCAAGCTCACTGTTCTGGCCCTATAGGAAACACAGTAGAGTAGAAGAGTGCTCTTTTCTCAAAAGCAGAGTGTGTTTCTTGTAAGGCAAGCTAGCGTTTGTTTCCCAGTACTAAATGGAGTTGAGTCACATGCAGTTTTTTGTCCTACGAGCAAGAGTTGTTTTCTGGTAAGACGAGTCACTATTGTGCTCCAATTGCCATACACAGTGCAAATAGCACTGGCGTCTGTTCCCCGCAAGTACAGTGTATTGGACAGAAGAGGAGCTACTGTTCTTGTCAGTTTCTTAAGCAGAGTTGAACTAGATATGGCCCGTGTGTGTAGGAAGCACAGTTCTTTTGTTCTGAGCAAGCTCACTGTTCGGACCCCATAGGAAACACAGCAGAGTAGAAGAGTGCTCTTTTCTCAAAAGCAGAGTGTGTTTCATGTAAGGCGAGCTAGCATTTGTTTCCCCGTCCTAAATGGAGTTGAATCACATGAAGTTTCTGGTCTTACGAGCAAGAGTTGTTTTCTGGTAAGGAAAGTCACTATTGCGCTCCCATTGCCATACACAGTGCAAATAGCACTCGCTTCTGTTCCCAGCAAGTACAGTGTATCGGACTGAAGAGGAGCTACTGTTCTTGTCAGTTTCCTAAGCAGAGTTGAACTAAATATGGCCCGTGTGTAGGAAGCACAGTTCTTTTGTTCTGAGCAAGCTCACTGTTCTGGCCCTATAGGAAACACAGTAGAGTAGAAGAGTGCTCTTTTCTCTAAAGCAGAGTGTGTTTCTTGTAAGGTGAGCTAGCTTTTGTTTCCCAGTCCTAAATGGAGTTGAATCACATGCAGTTTCTGGTCCTACGAGCAAGAGTTGTTTTCTGGTAAGAAGAGTCACTATTGCGCTGCCATTGTCATACACAGGACAAACAGCACTGGCGTCTGTTCCCAGCCATTACAGTGTATTGGACTGAAGAGGATCTACTGTTCTTGTCAGGTTCCGAAGCAGAATTGAACTAGATATGGCCGTGTGTGTAGGAAGCACAGTTCTTTTGTTCTGAGCAAGCTCACTGTTCTGGCCCTATAGGAAACACAGTAGAGTAGAAGAGTGCTCTTTTCTCAAAAGCAGAGTGTGTTTCTTTTAAGGCAAGCTAGCGTTTGTTTCCAGTCCTAAATGGAGTGGAATCACATGCAGTTTCTGGTCCTACGAGCAAGAGTTGTTTTCTGGTAAGAAGAGACACTATTGCACTGCCATTGCCATACACAGGACAAATAGCACTGGCGTCTGTTCCCAGCAAGTAGAGTGTATTGGACTGAAGAGGATCTACTGTTCTTGTCAGGTTCCTAAGCAGACTTGAACTAGATATGCCCGTGTGTGTAGGAAGCAAAGTTTTTTTGTTCTGAGCAAGCTCACTGTTCGGAACACATAGGAAACACAGTAGAGTAGAAGAGTGCTCTTTTCTCAAAAGCAGAGTGTGTTTTTGAAAGGCGTGCTAGCGTTTGTTTCCTAGTCCTAAATGGAGTTGAATCACATGCAGTTTCTGGTCCTATGAACAAGAGTTGTTTTCTGGTAAGGAAAGTCACTATTGCGCTCCCATTGCACTTTACAAGGCAAATAGCACTCGCGTCTTTTCCCAGCAAGTACAGTTAATTGGACTGAATAGGAGCTACGGTTCTTGTCAGTTTACTAAGCAGAATTGATCTAGATATGGTCCGTGCGTGTAGGAAGCACAGTTCTTTTGTTCTGAGCAAGCTCACTGTTTGGACCCCATAGGAAACACAGTAGAGTAGAAGAGTGCTCTTTTCTCAAAAGCAGAGTGTGTTTCATGTAAGGCGAGTTAGCATTTCTTTCCCAGTCCTTAATGGAGTTGAGTCACATGCAGTTTTTTGTCCTACGAGCAAGATTTTTTTTCTGGTAAGACAAGTCACTATTGTGCTCTAATTGCCATACACAGTGCAAATAGCACTCGCGTCTCTTCCCAGCAAGTACAGTGTATCGGACTGAAGAGGAGCTACTGTTCTTTTCAGTTTCCTAAGCAGAGTTGAACTAGTTATGGCCCATGTGTAGGAAGCACAGTTCTTTTGTTCTGAGCAAGCTCACTGTTCTGACCCTATTAAAAACACAGTAGAGTAGAAGAAGGCTCTTTTCTCAAAAGCAGAGTGTGTTTCTTGTAAAGCAAGCTAGAGTTTGTTTCCCTGTCCTAAATGGAGTGGAATCACATGCAGTTTCTGGTCCTTCGAGCAAGAGTTGTTTTCTGATAAGAAGAGCCACTATTGTGCTGCCATTGCCATACACAGGACAAATAGCACTGGTGTCTGTTCCCAACAAGTACAGTGTATTGGACTGAAGAGGATCTACTCTTTTTGTCAGGTTCCTAAGCAGAATTGAACTAGATATGGCCGTGTGTGTAGGAAGCACAGTTGTTTTGTTCTGAGCAAGCTCACTGTTCGGGCCCCATAGAAAACACAGTAGAGTAGAAGAGTGCTCTTTTCTCAAAAGCAGAGTGTGTTTCTTGTAAGGCGAGCTAGCGTTTGTTTCCCAGTCCTAAATGGAGTTGAGTCACATGCAGTTTTTTGTCCTATGTGCAAGAGTTGTTTTCTGGTAAGATGAGTCACTATTGTGCTCCAAATGCCATACACAGTGCAAATAGCACTTGAGTCTGTTCCCTGCAAGTACAGTGTATTGGACTGAAGAGGAGCTACTGTTCTTCTCAGTTTCCTAAGCAGAGTTGAACTAGATATGGCCCGTGTGTAGGAAGCACAGTTCTTTTGTTCTGAGCAAGCTCACTATTCTGGCCCTATAGGAAACACAGTAGAGTAGAAGAGTGCTCTTTTCTCTAAAGCAGAGTGTGTTTCTTGTAAGGTGAGCTAGCTTTTGTTTCCCAGTCCTAAATGGAGTTGAATCACATGCAGTTTCTGGTCCTACAAGCAAGAGATGTTTTCTGGTAAGAAGAGTCACTATTGCGCTGCCATTGCCTACACAGGACAAATAGCACTGGCGTCTGTTCCCAGCAAGTACAGTGTATTGGACTGAAGAGGATCTACTGTTCTTGTCAGGTTCCTAAGCAGACTTGAACTAGATATGGCCGTGTGTGTAGGAAGCACAGTTTTTTTGTTCTGAGCAAGCTCACTTTTCGGAACACATAGGAAACACAGTAGAGTAGAAGAGTGCTCTTTTCTCAAAAGCAGAGTGTGTTTTTGTAAGGCGAGCTAGCGTTTGTTTCCTAGTCCTAAATGGAGTTGAATCACATGCAGTTTCTGGTCCTATGAACAAGAGTTGTTTTCTGGTAAGGAAAGTCACTATTGCGCTCCCATTGCCCTTTACAATGCAAATAGCACTCGCGTCTTTTCCCAGCAAGTACAGTGTATTGGACTGAATAGGAGCTACTGTTCTTGTCAGTTTACTAAGCAGAATTGAACTAGATATGGTCCGTGCGTGTAGGAAGCACAGTTCTTTTGTTCTGAGCAAGCTCACTGTTTGGACCCCATAGGAAACACAGTAGAGTAGAAGAGTGCTCTTTTCTCAAAAGCAGAGTGTGTTTCATGTAAGGCGAGCTAGCATTTGTTTCCCAGTCCTAAATGGAGTTGAGTCACATGCAGTTTTTTGTCCTACGTGCAAGAGTTGTTTTCTGGTAAGATGAGTCACTATTGTGCTCCAAATGCCATACACAGTGCAAATAGCACTTGCGTCTGTTCCCTGCAAGTACAGTGTATTGGACTGAAGAGCACCTACTGTTCTTCTCAGTTTCCTAAGCAGAGTTGAACTAGATATGGCCCGTGTGTAGGAAGCACAGTTCTTTTGTTCTGAGCAAGCTCACTGTTCTGGCCCTATAGGAAACACAGTAGAGTAGAAGTGTGCTCTTTTCTCTAAAGCAGAGTGTGTTTCTTGTAAGGTGAGCTAGCTTTTGTTTGCAAGTCCTAAATGGAGTTGAATCACATGCAGTTTCTGGTCCTACAAGCAAGAGTTGTTTTCTGGTAAGAAGAGTCACTATTGCGCTGCCATTGCCATACACAGGACAAATAGCACTGGCGTCTCTTTCCAGCAAGTACAGTGTATTGGACTGAAGAGGATCTACTGTTCTTGTCATGTTCCTAAGCAGACTTGAACTAGATATGGCCGTGTGTGTAGGAAGCACAGTTTTTTTGTTCTGAGCAAGCTCACTTTTCGGAACACCTAGGAAACACAGTAGAGTAGAAGAGTGCTCTTTTCTCAAAAGCAGAGTGTGCTTCTTGTAAAGCGATCTAGAGTTTGTTTCCCAGTCCTAAATGGAGTTGAATCACATGCAGTTTCTGGTCCTACGAGCAAGAGTTGTTTTCTGGTAAGAAGAGTCACTATTGCGCTGCCTTTGCCATACACAGGACAAATAGCACTGGCGTCTGTTCCCAGCAAGTATAGTGTATTGGACTGAAGAGGATGTACTGTTCTTGTCAGGTTCCTAAGCAGACTTGAACTAGATATGGCCGTGTGTGTAGGAAGCACATTTCTTTTGTTCTGAGCAAGCTCACTCTTCGGACACAATAGGAAACACAGTAGAGTAGAAGAGTGCTCTTTTCTCAAAAGCAGAGTGTGTTTCTTGTAAGGCGAGCTCGCGTTTGTTTCCCAGTCCTAAATGGAGTTGAATCACATGCAGTTTCTGGTCTTACGAACAAGAGTTGTTTTCTGGTAAGGAAAGTCACTATAGTGCTCCCATTGACATTCACAGTGCAAATAGCACTCGTGTCTGTTCCCAGCAAGTACAGTGTATCGGACTGAAGAGGAGCTACTGTTCTTGTCAGTTTCCTAAGCAGAGTTGAACTAGATATGGCCCGTGTGTACGAAGCACAGTTCTTTTGTTCTGAGCAAGCTCACTGTTCTGGTCCTATAGGAAACACAATAGAGTAGAAGAGTGCTCTTTTCCCTATAGTAGAGTGTGTTTCTTGTAAGGCAAGCTAGCGTTTGTTTCCCAGTCCTAAATGGAGTTGAATCTCATGCAGTTTCTAGTCCTACGAGCGAGAGTTGTTTTATGGTAAGAAGAGTCACTATTGCGCTGCCATTGCCATACACAGGACAAATAGCACTGGCGTCTGTTCCCAGCAAGTATAGTGTATTGTACAGAAGAGGATCTACTGTTCTTGTCAGGTTCCTAAGCAGAATTGAACTAGATATGGCCGTGTGTGTAGGAAGCACAGTTCTAATGTTATGAGCAAGTTCACTCTTCTGGCTCTATAGGAAACACAGAAGAGTAGAAGAGTGCTCTTTTCTCAAAAGCAGAGTGTGTTTCTTGGAAGTCGAGCTAGCGTTTGTTTCCAGGTCCTAAATGGAGTTGAGTCACATGCAGTTTTTTGTCCTACGAGCAAGAGTTGTTTTCTGGTAAGACAAGTCACTATTGTGCTCCAATTGCCATACACAGTGCAAATAGCTCTCGCGTCTGTTCCCTGCAAGTACAGTGTATTGGAAGGAAGAGGGGCTATTGTTCTTGTCAGTTTCCTAAGTAGAGTTGATCTAGATATGGCCCATGTGTGTAGGAAGCACAGTTCTTTTGTTCTGAGCAAGCTCACTGTTCAGACCCCATAGGAAACACAGTAGAGTAGAAGAGTGCTCTTTTCTCAAAAGCAGAGTGTGTTTCATGTAAGGCGAGCTAGCATTTGTTTCCCAGTCCTAAATGGAGATGAATCTCATGCAGTTTCTGGTCTTATGAGCAAGAGTTTTTTTCTGGTAAGGAAAGTCACTATTGCGCTCCCATTGACATACACAGTACAAATTGCACTCGCGTCTGTTCCCAGCAAGTACAGTGTATCCTACTGAAGAGGAGCTACTGTTCTTGTCAGTTTCCTAAGCAGAGTTGAACTAGATATGGCCCGTGTGTAGGAAGCACAGTTCTTTTGTTCTGAGCAAGCTCACAATTTGGACCCCATAGGAAACACAGTAGAGTAGAAGAGTGCTCTTTTCTCAAAATCAGAGAGTCTTTCTTGTAAGGCGAGCTAGTGTTTGTTTCCCAGTCAGAAATGGAGTTGAATCCCATGCAGTTTCTTGTCCTATGAGTAAGAGTTGTTTTCTGATAAGAAGAGTCACTATTGTGCTCCTATTGCCATACACAGTGCAAATAGCACTCGCGTCTGTTCCCAGCTAGTACAGTGTATTGGACTGAAGAGGAGCTACCGTTCTTGTCAGTTTCCTAAGCAGAGTTGAACTAGATATGGCCCGTGTGTGTAGGAAGCACAGTTCTTTTGTTCTGAGCAAGCTCACTGTTCGGACCCCATAGGAAACACAGTAGAGTAGAAGACTGCTCTTTTCTCAAAAGCAGAGTGTGTTTCTTGTAAGGTGAGCTAGCGTTTGTTTCCCAGTCCAAAATGGAGTTGAATCACATGCAGTTTTTGGTCCTACGAGCAAGAGTTGTTTTCTGGTAATAAAGTCACTGTTGCGCTCCCATTGCCATACACAGTGTAAATAGCACTCGCATCTGTTCCCAGCAAGTACAGTGTATTGGACTGAAGCGGAGCTACTGTTCTTGTCAGTTTCCTAAGCAGACTTGAACTAGATATGGCCCGTGTGTGTAGGAAGCACAGTTCTTTTGTTCTGAGCAAGCTCACTGTTCGGACCCCATAGGATACACAGTCGAGTAGAATAGTGCTCTTTTCTCAAAAGCAGAGTGTGTTTCTTGTTAGGCGTGCTAGCGTTTGTTTCCCAGTCCTAAATGGAGTTGAATTACATGCAGATTCTTGTCCGACGAGCAAGAGTTGTTTTCTGGTAAGAAGAGTCACTATTGTGCTCCTATTGCCATACACAGTGCAAATAGCACTCGCGTCTGTTCCCAGCTAGTACAGTGTATTGGACTGAACAGGAGCTACTGTTCTTTTCAGTTTCCTAAGCAGAATTGAACTAGATATGGCAGTATTTGTAGGAAGCACAGTTCTTTTGTTCTGAGCAAGCTCACTCTTCTGGCCCTATAAGAAACACAGTACAGTAGAAGAGTTCTCTTTTCTCAAAAGCAGAGTGTGTTTCTTGTAAGGCGAGATAGCGTTTGTTTCCCAGTCCTAAATGGAGTTGAATCACATGCAGTTTTTGTTCCTACGAGCAAGAGTTGTTTTCTGGTAATAAAGTCACTATTGTGCTCCCATTGCAATACACAGTGCAAATAGCACTCGCATCTGATCCCAGCAAGTACAGTGTATTGGACTGAAGCGGAGCTACTGTTCTTGTCAGTTTACTAAGCAGATTTGAACTAGATATGGCCCGTGTGTGTAGGAAGCCCAGTTCTTTTGTTCTGAGCAAGCTCACTGTTCGAACTCCATAGGAAACACAGTAGAGTAGAAGAGTGCTCTTTTCTCAAAATTAGAGTGTCTTTCTTGTAAGGCGAGCTAGTGTTTGTTTCCCAGTCAGAAATGGAGTTGAATCCCATGCAGTTTCTGGTCCTATGAGCAAGAGTTGTTTTCTGATAAGAAGAGACACTATTGTGCTCCTATTGCCATATACAGTGATAATAGCACTCGCGTCTGTTCCCAGCATGTACAGTGTATTGGACTGAATAGGAGCTACTGTTCTTGTCAGTTTCCTAAGCAGAGTTGAACTACATATGGTCCGTGTGTGTAGGAAGCACAGTTCTTTTGTTCTGAGCAAGCTCACCTTTCGGACCCCATAGGAAACACAGTAGAGTAGAAGAGTGCTCTTTTATCAAAAGCAGAGTGTGTTTCTTGTAAGGCGAGCTAGTGTTTGTTTCCCAGTCAGAAATTTAGTTGAATCCCATGCAGTTTCTGGTCCTACGAGCAAGAGGTGTTTTCTGGTAAGGAAAGTCACTATTGCGCTCCCATTTCCATACACAGTGCAAATAGCACTCGCATCTGTTCCCAGCAAGTACAGTGTATTGGACTGAAGCGGAGCTACTGTTCTTGTCAGTTTCCTAAGCAGAGATGAACTAGATATGGCCTGCGTGTGTAAGAAGCACAGTTCTTTTGTTCTGAGCAAGCTCACTGTTCAGACCCCCTAGGAAATACAGAAGAGTAGAGGACTGCTCTTTTCTCAAAAGCAGAGTGTGTTTCTTGTAAGGCGAGCTAGCGTTTGTTTCCAGTCCTAAATGGAGTTGACTCACATCCAGTTTTTGGTCCTACGAGCAGAGTTGTTTTCTGGTAATAAAGTCACTATTGCGCTCCCATTTCCATACACAGTGCAAATAGCACTCGCGTTTTTCCCAGCAAGTACAGTGTATTGGACTGAAGCGTAGCTACTGTTTTTGTCAGTTTCCTAAGCAGAGTTGAACTAGAAATGGCCCCTGTGTGTAGGAAGCACAGTTCTTTTGTTCTGAGCAAGCTCACTATTCGGCCCCATAGGAAACACAGTAGAGTAGAAGAGTGCTCTTTTCTCAAAATCAGAGTGTCTTTCTTGTAAGGCGAGCTAGTGTTTCTTTCCCCGTCAGAAATGGAGTTGAATCCCATGCAGTTTCTGGTCCTATGAGCAAGAGTTGTTTTCTGATAAGAAGAGACACTATTGTGCTCCTATTGCCATACACAGTGCAAATAGCACTGGCGTCTGTTCCCAGCAAGTACAGTGTATTGGACTGAAGAGGAGCTACCGTTCTTGTCAGTTTCCGAAGCAGAGTTGAACTAAATATGGCTCGTGTGTGTAGGAAGCACAGTTCTTTTGTTCTGAGCAATCTCACTGTTCGGACCCCATAGGAAACACAGTAGAGTAGAAGAGTGCTCTTTTCTCAAAATCAGAGTGTGTTTCTTGTAAGGCGAGCTAGCATTTGTTTCCCAGTCCTAAATGGAGCTGAATCACATGCTGTTTCTGGTCCTACGAGCAAGAGTTGTTTTCTGGTAAGGAAAGTCACTATTGTGCTCCCATTTCCATACACAGTGCAAATAGCACTCGCGACTGTTCCCAGCAATTACAGTGTATTGGACTGAAGCGGAGCTACAGTTCTTGTCAGTTTGCTAAGCAGAGTTGAACTAGATATGGCCTCTGTATGTAGGAAGCACAGTTCTTTTGTTCTGAGCAAGCTCACTATTTGGACCCCATAGGAAACACAGTAGAGTAGAAGAGTGCTCTTTTCTCAAAATCAGAGAGTCTTTCTTGTAAGGCGAGCTAGTGTTTGTTTCCCAGTCAGAAATGGAGTTGAATCCCATGCAGTTTCTTGTCCTATGAGTAAGAGTTGTTTTCTGATAAGAAGAGTCATTATTGTGCTCCTATTGCCATACACAGTGCAAATAGCACTCGTGTCTGTTCCCAGCTAGTACAGTGTATTGGACTGAAGAGGAGCTACCGTTCTTGTCAGTTTCCTAAGCAGAGTTGAACTAGATATGGCCCGTGTGTGTAGGAAGCACAGTTCTTTTGTTCTGAGCAAGCTCACTGTTCGGACCCCATAGGAAACACAGTAGAGTAGAAGACTGCTCTTTTCTCCAAAGAAGAGTGTGTTTCTTGTAAGTCGAGCTAGCGTTTGTTTCCCAGTCCTAAATGGAGTTGAATCACATGCAATTTTTGGTCCTACGAGCAAGAATTGTTTTCTGGTAATAAAGTCACTGTTGCGCTCCCATTGCCATACACAGTATAAATAGCACTCGCATCTGTTCCCAGCAAGTACAGTGTATTGGACTGAAGCGGAGCTACTGTTCTTGTCAGTTTCCTAAGCAGAGTTGAACTAGATATGGCCCGTGTGTGTAGGAAGCCCAGTTCTTTTGTTCTGAGCAAGCTCTCTGTTCGGACCCCATAGGATACACAGTCTAGTAGAAGAGTGCTCTTTTCTCAAAAGCAGAGTGTGTTTCTTGTTAAGCGAGCTAGCATTTGTTTCCCAGTCCTAAATTGAGTTGAATCACATGCAGATTCTTGTCCGACGAGCAAGAGTTGTTTTCTGGTAAGAAGAGTCACTATTGCGCTGCCATTGCCATATACAGGACAAATAGCACTGGCGTCTGTTCCCAGCAAGTACAGTGTATTGAACTGAAGAGGATCTACTGTTCTTGTCAGGTTCTTAAGCAGACTTGAACTAGATATGGCCGTGTGTGTAGGAAGCACAGTTTTTTTGTTCTGAGCAAGCTCACTTTTCGGAACACATAGGAAACACAGTAGAGTAGAAGAGTGCTCTTTTCTCAAAAGAAGAGTGTGTTTTTGTAAGGCGAGCTAGCGTTTGTTTCCTAGTCCTAAATGGAGTTGAATCACATGCAGTTTCTGGTCCTATGAACAAGAGTTGTTTTCTGGTAAGGAAAGTCACTATTGCGCTCCCATTGCCCTTTACAATGCAAATAGCACTCGCGTCTTTTCCCAGCAAGTACAGTGTATTGGACTGAATAGGAGCTACTGTTCTTGTCAGTTTACTAAGCAGAATTGAACTAGATATGGTCCGTGCGTGTAGGAAGCACAGTTCTTTTGTTCTGAGCAAGCTCACTGTTTGGACACCATAGGAAACACAGTAGAGTAGAAGAGTGCTCTTTTCTCAAAAGCAGAGTGTGTTTCATGTAAGGCGAGCTAGCATTTGTTTCCCAGTCCTAAATGGAGTTGAATCACATGAAGTTTCTGGTCTTACGAGCAAGAGTTGTTTTCTGGTAAGGAAAGTCACTATTGCGCTCCCATTGCCATACACAGTGCAAATAGCACTTGCGTCTGTTCCCAGCAAGTACAGTGTATCGGACTGAAGAGGAGCTACTGTTCTTGTCAGTTTCCTAAGCAGAGTTGAACTAGATATGGCCCATGTGGAGGAAGCACAGTTCTTTTGTTCTGAGCAAGCTCAGTATTCTGGCCCTACAGGAAACACAGTAGAGTAGAAGAGTGCTCTTTTCTCTAAAGCAAAGCATGTTTCTTGTAGGGTGAGCTAGCTTTTGTTTCCCAATCCTAAATGGTGTTAAATCACATGCAGTTTCTGATCCTACGAGCAAGAGTTGTTTTCTGGTATGAAGAGTCACTATTGCGCTGCC
Source organism: Peromyscus eremicus (assembly GCF_949786415.1). Classification (NCBI taxonomy): domain Eukaryota; kingdom Metazoa; phylum Chordata; class Mammalia; order Rodentia; family Cricetidae; genus Peromyscus; species Peromyscus eremicus. The sequence goes on along the minus strand of NW_026735601.1, from coordinate 67,504 downwards.
ATTGCCATACACAGGACAAACAGCACTGGTGTCTGTTCCCAGCAATTACAGTGTACTGGACTGAAGAGGATCTACTGTCCTTGTCAGGGTCCTAAGCAGAATTGAACTAGATATGGCCGTGTGTAGGAAGCACAGTTCTTTTGTTCTGAGCAAGCTCACTGTTCTGGCCCTATAGGAAACACAGTAGAGTAGAAGAGTGCTCTTTTCTCAAAAGCAGAGTGTGTTTCTTGTAAGGCAAGCTAGCGTTTGTTTCCCAGTACTAAATGGAGTTGAGTCACATGCAGTTTTTTGTCCTACGAGCAAGAGTTGTTTTCTGGTAAGACGAGTCACTATTGTGCTCCAATTGCCATACACAGTGCAAATAGCACTGGCGTCTGTTCCCCGCAAGTACAGTGTATTGGACAGAAGAGGAGCTACTGTTCTTGTCAGTTTCTTAAGCAGAGTTGAACTAGATATGGCCCGTGTGTGTAGGAAGCACAGTTCTTTTGTTCTGAGCAAGCTCACTGTTCGGACCCCATAGGAAACACAGCAGAGTAGAAGAGTGCTCTTTTCTCAAAAGCAGAGTGTGTTTCATGTAAGGCGAGCTAGCATTTGTTTCCCTGTCCTAAATGGAGTTGAATCACATGAAGTTTCTGGTCTTACGAGCAAGAGTTGTTTTCTGGTAAGGAAAGTCACTATTGCGCTCCCATTGCCATACACAGTGCAAATAGCACTCGCTTCTGTTCCCAGCAAGTACAGTGTATCGGACTGAAGAGGAGCTACTGTTCTTGTCAGTTTCCTAAGCAGAGTTGAACTAAATATGGCCCGTGTGTAGGAAGCACAGTTCTTTTGTTCTGAGCAAGCTCACTGTTCTGTCCCTATAGGAAACACAGTAGAGTAGAAGAGTGCTCTTTTCTCTAAAGCAGAGTGTGTTTCTTGTAAGGTGAGCTAGCTTTTGTTTCCCAGTCCTAAATGGAGTTGAATCACATGCAGTTTCTGGTCCTACGAGCAAGAGTTGTTTTCTGGTAAGAGGAGTCACTATTGCGCTGCCATTGTCATACACAGGACAAACAGCACTGGCGTCTGTTCCCAGCCATTACAGTGTATTGGACTGAAGAGGATCTACTGTTCTTGTCAGGTTCCGAAGCAGAATTGAACTAGATATGGCCGTGTGTGTAGGAAGCACAGTTCTTTTGTTCTGAGCAAGCTCACTGTTCTGGCCCTATAGGAAACACAGTAGAGTAGAAGAGTGCTCTTTTCTCAAAAGCAGAGTGTGTTTCTTTTAAGGCAAGCTAGCGTTTGTTTCCCAGTCCTAAATGGAGTGGAATCACATGCAGTTTCTGGTCCTACGAGCAAGAGTTGTTTTCTGGTAAGAAGAGACACTATTGCACTGCCATTGCCTACACAGGACAAATAGCACTGGCGTCTGTTCCCAGCAAGTACAGTGTATTGGACTGAAGAGGATCTACTGTTCTTGTCAGGTTCCTAAGCAGACTTGAACTAGATATGCCCGTGTGTGTAGGAAGCAAAGTTTTTTTGTTCTGAGCAAGCTCACTGTTCGGAACACATAGGAAACACAGTAGAGTAGAAGAGTGCTCTTTTCTCAAAAGCAGAGTGTGTTTTTGTAAGGCGTGCTAGCGTTTGTTTCCTAGTCCTAAATGGAGTTGAATCACATGCAGTTTCTGGTCCTATGAACAAGAGTTGTTTTCTGGTAAGGAAAGTCACTATTGCGCTCCCATTGCACTTTACAAGGCAAATAGCACTCGCGTCTTTTCCCAGCAAGTACAGTGTATTGGACTGAATAGGAGCTACGGTTCTTGTCAGTTTACTAAGCAGAATTGATCTAGATATGGTCCGTGCGTGTAGGAAGCACAGTTCTTTTGTTCTGAGCAAGCTCACTGTTTGGACCCCATAGGAAACACAGTAGAGTAGAAGAGTGCTCTTTTCTCAAAAGCAGAGTGTGTTTCATGTAAGGCGAGCTAGCATTTCTTTCCCAGTCCTTAATGGAGTTGAGTCACATGCAGTTTTTTGTCCTACGAGCAAGATTTTTTTTCTGGTAAGACAAGTCACTATTGTGCTCTAATTGCCATACACAGTGCAAATAGCACTCGCGTCTCTTCCCAGCAAGTACAGTGTATCGGACTGAAGAGGAGCTACTGTTCTTGTCAGTTTCCTAAGCAGAGTTGAACTAGTTATGGCCCATGTGTAGGAAGCACAGTTCTTTTGTTCTGAGCAAGCTCACTGTTCTGACCCTATTAAAAACACAGTAGAGTAGAAGAGGGCTCTTTTCTCAAAAGCAGAGTGTGTTTCTTGTAAAGCAAGCTAGAGTTTGTTTCCCTGTCCTAAATGGAGTGGAATCACATGCAGTTTCTGGTCCTTCGAGCAAGAGTTGTTTTCTGATAAGAAGAGCCACTATTGTGCTGCCATTGCCATACACAGGACAAATAGCACTGGTGTCTGTTCCCAACAAGTACAGTGTATTGGACTGAAGAGGATCTACTCTTTTTGTCAGGTTCCTAAGCAGAATTGAACTAGATATGGCCGTGTGTGTAGGAAGCACAGTTGTTTTGTTCTGAGCAAGCTCACTGTTCGGGCCCCATAGAAAACACAGTAGAGTAGAAGAGTGCTCTTTTCTCAAAAGCAGAGTGTGTTTCTTGTAAGGCAAGCTAGCGTTTGTTTCCCAGTCCTAAATGGAGTTGAGTCACATGCAGTTTTTTGTCCTATGTGCAAGAGTTGTTTTCTGGTAAGATGAGTCACTATTGTGCTCCAAATGCCATACACAGTGCAAATAGCACTTGAGTCTGTTCCCTGCAAGTACAGTGTATTGGACTGAAGAGGAGCTACTGTTCTTCTCAGTTTCCTAAGCAGAGTTGAACTAGATATGGCCCGTGTGTAGGAAGCACAGTTCTTTTGTTCTGAGCAAGCTCACTATTCTGGCCCTATAGGAAACACAGTAGAGTAGAAGAGTGCTCTTTTCTCTAAAGCAGAGTGTGTTTCTTGTAAGGTGAGCTAGCTTTTGTTTCCCAGTCCTAAATGGAGTTGAATCACATGCAGTTTCTGGTCCTACAAGCAAGAGATGTTTTCTGGTAAGAAGAGTCACTATTGCGCTGCCATTGCCTACACAGGACAAATAGCACTGGCGTCTGTTCCCAGCAAGTACAGTGTATTGGACTGAAGAGGATCTACTGTTCTTGTCAGGTTCCTAAGCAGACTTGAACTAGATATGGCCGTGTGTGTAGGAAGCACAGTTTTTTTGTTCTGAGCAAGCTCACTTTTCGGAACACATAGGAAACACAGTAGAGTAGAAGAGTGCTCTTTTCTCAAAAGCAGAGTGTGCTTTTGTAAGGCGAGCTAGCGTTTGTTTCCTAGTCCTAAATGGAGTTGAATCACATGCAGTTTCTGGTCCTATGAACAAGAGTTGTTTTCTGGTAAGGAAAGTCACTATTGCGCTCCCATTGCCCTTTACAATGCAAATAGCACTCGCGTCTTTTCCCAGCAAGTACAGTGTATTGGACTGAATAGGAGCTACTGTTCTTGTCAGTTTACTAAGCAGAATTGAACTAGATATGGTCCGTGCGTGTAGGAAGCACAGTTCTTTTGTTCTGAGCAAGCACACTGTTTGGACCCCATAGGAAACACAGTAGAGTAGAAGAGTGCTCTTTTCTCAAAAGCAGAGTGTGTTTCATGTAAGGCGAGCTAGCATTTGTTTCCCAGTCCTAAATGGAGTTGAGTCACATGCAGTTTTTTGTCCTACGTGCAAGAGTTGTTTTCTGGTAAGATGAGTCACTATTGTGCTCCAAATGCCATACACAGTGCAAATAGCACTTGCGTCTGTTCCCTGCAAGTACAGTGTATTGGACTGAAGAGCACCTACTGTTCTTCTCAGTTTCCTAAGCAGAGTTGAACTAGATATGGCCCGTGTGTAGGAAGCACAGTTCTTTTGTTCTGAGCAAGCTCACTGTTCTGGCCCTATAGGAAACACAGTAGAGTAGAAGTGTGCTCTTTTCTCTAAAGCAGAGTGTGTTTCTTGTAAGGTGAGCTAGCTTTTGTTTGCAAGTCCTAAATGGAGTTGAATCACATGCAGTTTCTGGTCCTACAAGCAAGAGTTGTTTTCTGGTAAGAAGAGTCACTATTGCGCTGCCATTGCCATACACAGGACAAATAGCACTGGCGTCTCTTTCCAGCAAGTACAGTGTATTGGACTGAAGAGGATCTACTGTTCTTGTCATGTTCCTAAGCAGACTTGAACTAGATATGGCCGTGTGTGTAGGAAGCACAGTTTTTTTGTTCTGAGCAAGCTCACTTTTCGGAACACCTAGGAAACACAGTAGAGTAGAAGAGTGCTCTTTTCTCAAAAGCAGAGTGTGCTTCTTGTAAAGCGATCTAGAGTTTGTTTCCCAGTCCTAAATGGAGTTGAATCACATGCAGTTTCTGGTCCTACGAGCAAGAGTTGTTTTCTGGTAAGAAGAGTCACTATTGCGCTGCCTTTGCCATACACAGGACAAATAGCACTGGCGTCTGTTCCCAGCAAGTATAGTGTATTGGACTGAAGAGGATGTACTGTTCTTGTCAGGTTCCTAAGCAGACTTGAACTAGATATGGCCGTGTGTGTAGGAAGCACATTTCTTTTGTTCTGAGCAAGCTCACTCTTCGGACACAATAGGAAACACAGTAGAGTAGAAGAGTGCTCTTTTCTCAAAAGCAGAGTGTGTTTCTTGTAAGGCGAGCTCGCGTTTGTTTCCCAGTCCTAAATGGAGTTGAATCACATGCAGTTTCTGGTCTTACGAACAAGAGTTGTTTTCTGGTAAGGAAAGTCACTATAGTGCTCCCATTGACATTCACAGTGCAAATAGCACTCGTGTCTGTTCCCAGCAAGTACAGTGTATCGGACTGAAGAGGAGCTACTGTTCTTGTCAGTTTCCTAAGCAGAGTTGAACTAGATATGGCCCGTGTGTACGAAGCACAGTTCTTTTGTTCTGAGCAAGCTCACTATTCTGGCCCTATAGGAAACACAGTAGAGTAGAAGAGTGCTCTTTTCTCTAAAGCAGAGTGTGTTTCTTGTAAGGTGAGCTAGCTTTTGTTTCCCAGTACTAAATGGAGTTGAATCACATGCAGTTTCTCGTCCTACGAGCAAGAGATGTTTTCTGGTAAGAAGAGTCACTATTGCGCTGCCATTGCCTACACAGGACAAATAGCACTGGCGTCTGTTCCCAGCAAGTATAGTGTATTGGACTGAAGAGGATCTACTGTTCTTGTCAGGTTCCTAAGCAGAATTGAACTAGATATGGCCGTGTGTGTAGGAAGCACAGTTCTTTTGTTCTGAGCAAGCTTACTGTTCGGACCCCATAGGAAACACAGTAGAGTAGAAGAGTGCTCTTTTCTCAAAAGCAGAGTGTGTTTCTTGTAAGTCCAGCTAGCGTTTGTTTCCCAGTCCTAAAAGGAGTTGAGTCACATGCAGTTTTTTGTCCTACGAGCAAGAGTTGTTTTCTGGTAAGACGAGTCACTATTGTGCTCCAATTGCCTTACACAGTGCAAATAGCACTGGCGTCTGTTCCCCGCAAGTACAGTGTATTGGACGGAAGAGGAGCTACTGTTCTTGTCAGTTTCCTAAGCAGAGTTGAACTAGACATGTCCCGTGTGTGTAGGAAGCACAGTTCTTTTGTTCTGAGCAAGCTCACTGTTCGGACCCCATAGGAAACACAGTAGAGTAGAAGAGTGCTCTTTTCTCAAAAGCAGAGTGTGTTTCATGTAAGGTGAGCTAGCTTTTGTTTCCCAGTCCTAAATGGAGTTGAATCACATGCAGTTTCTGGTCCTACGAGCAAGAGTTGTTTTCAGGTAAGAAGAGTCACTATTGCGCTGCCATTGTCATATAACAGGACAAACAGCACTGGCGTCTGTTCCCAGCAATTACAGTGTATTGGACTGAAGAGGATCTACTGTTCATGTCAGGTTCCGAAGCAGAATTGAACTAGATATGGCCGTGTGTGTAGGAAGCACAGTTCTTTTGTTCTTAGCAAGCTCACTGTTCTGGCCCTATAGGAAACACAGTAGAGTAGAAGAGTGCTCTTTTCTCAAAAGCAGAGTGTGTTTCTTTTAAGGCAAGCTAGCGTTTGTTTCCAGTCCTAAATGGAGTGGAATCACATGCAGTTTCTGGTCCTACGAGCAAGAGTTGTTTTCTGGTAAGAAGAGTCACTATTGCGCTGCCATTGCCATACACAGGACAAATAGCACTGGCGTCTGTTCCCAGCAAGTACAGTGTATTGGACTGAAGAGGATCTACTGTTCTTGTCAGGTTCCTAAGCAGAAGTGAATTAGATATGGCCGTGTGTGTAGGAAGCACAGTTCTTTTGTTCTGAGCAAGCTCACTGTTCGGACCCCATAGGAAACACAGTAGAGTAGAAGAGTGCTCTTTTCTCAAAAGCAGAGTGTGTTCTTGTAAGTCGAGCTAGCATTTGTTTCCCAGTCCTAAATGGAGCTGAATCACATGCAGTTTCTGGTCCTACGAGCAAGAGTTGTTTTCTGGTAAGGAAAGTCACTATTGCGCTCCCATTGCCATACACAGTGCAAATAGCACTCACGTCTGTTCCCTGCAAGTGCAGTGTATCGGACTGAAGAGGAGCTACTGTTCTTGTCAGTTTCCTAAGCAGAGTTGAACTAGTTATGGCCCGTGTGCAGGAAGCTCAGTTCTTTTGTTCTGAGCAAGCTCACTGTTCTGGTCCTATAGGAAACACAATAGAGTAGAAGAGTGCTCTTTTCCCTATAGTAGAGTGTGTTTCTTGTAAGGCAAGCTAGCGTTTGTTTCCCAGTCCTAAATGGAGTTGAATCTCATGCAGTTTCTAGTCCTACGAGCAAGAGTTGTTTTATGGTAAGAAGAGTCACTATTGCGCTGCCATTGCCATACACAGGACAAATAGCACTGGCATCTGTTCCCAGCAAGTACAGTGTATTGTACAGAAGAGGATCTACTGTTCTTGTCAGGTTCCTAAGCAGAATTGAACTAGATATGCCCGTGTGTGTAGGAAGCACAGTTCTAATGTTATGAGCATATTCACTCTTCTGGCTCTATAGGAAACACAGAAGAGTAGAAGAGTGCTCTTTTCTCAAAAGCAGAGTGTGTTTCTTGGAAGTCGAGCTAGCGTTTGTTTCCAGGTCCTAAATGGAGTTGAGTCACATGCAGTTTTTTGTCCTACGAGCAAGAGTTGTTTTCTGGTAAGACAAGTCACTATTGTGCAACAATTGCCATACACAGTGCAAATAGCTCTCGCGTCTGTTCCCTTCAAGTACAGTGTATTGGAAGGAAGAGGGGCTATTGTTCTTGTCAGTTTCCTAAGTAGAGTTGATCTAGATATGGCCCATGTGTGTAGGAAGCACAGTTCTTTTGTTCTGAGCAAGCTCACTGTTCAGACCCCATAGGAAACACAGTAGAGTAGAAGAGTGCTCTTTTCTCAAAAGCAGAGTGTGTTTCATGTAAGGCGAGCTAGCATTTGTTTCCCAGTCCTAAATGGAGATGAATCTCATGCAGTTTCTGGTCTTGTGAGCAAGAGTTTTTTTCTGATAAGGAAAGTCACTATTGCGCTCCCATTGACATACACAGTACAAATTGCACTCGCGTCTGTTCCCAGCAAGTACAGTGTATCCTACTGAAGAGGAGCTACTGTTCTTGTCAGTTTCCTAAGCAGAGTTGAACTAGATATGGCCCGTGTGTAGGAAGCACAGTTCTTTTGTTCTGAGCAAGCTCACTGTTCTGGCCCCATAGGAAACACAGTAGAGTAGAAGAGTGTTCTTTTATCTAAAGCAGAGTGTGTTTCTTGTAAGGCGAGCTAGCATTTGTTTCCCAGTCCTAAATGGAGTTGAATCACATGCAGTTTCTGGTCCTACGAGCAAGAGTTGTTTTCTGGTAAGGAAAGTCACTATTGCGCTCCCATTGCCATACACAGTGCAAATAGCACTCGTGTCTGTTCCCAGCAAGTACAGTGTATCTGACTGAAGAGGAGCTACTGTTCTTGTCAGTTTCCTAAGCAGAGTTGAACTAGTTATGGGCCGTGTGTAGGAAGCACAGTTCTTTGTTCTGAGCAAGCTCAATGTTATGGCCCTATAGGAAACACAATAGAGTAGAAGAGTGCTCTTTTCCCTAAAGCAGAGTGTGTTTCTTGTAAGTCGAGCTAGCGTTTGTTTCCCAGTCCTAAATGGAGTTGAATCACATGCAGTTTCTAATCCTATGAGCAAGGGTTGTTTTATAGTAAGAAGAGTCACTATTTCGCTGCCATTGCCATACACAGGACAAATAGCACTGGCGTCTGTTACCAGCAAGTACAGTGTATTGTACAGAAGAGGATCTACTGTTCTTGTCAGGTTCCTAAGCAGAATTGAACTAGGTATGGCCATGTGTGTAGGAAGCACAGTTCTAATGTTCTGAGCAATTTCACTCTTTCGGCTCTATAGGAAACACAGTAGAGTAGAAGAGTGCTCTTTTCTCAAAAGCAGAGTGTGTTTCTTGGAGGTCGAGCTAGCGTTTGTTTCCTAGTCCTAAATGGAGTTGAGTCACATGCAGTTTTTTGTCCTACGAGCAAGAGTTGTTTTCTGGTAAGACAAGTCACTATTGTGCTCCAATTGCCATACACAGTGCAAATAGCACTCGCGTCTGTTCCCTGCAAGTACAGTGTATTGGAAGGAAGAGGAGCTATTGTTCTTGTCAGTTTACTAAGCAGAGTTGAACTAGATATGGCCCGTGTGTGTAGGAAGCACAGTTCTTTTGTTCTGAGCAAGCTCACTGTTCAGACCCCATAGGAAACACAGTAGAGTAGAAGAGTGCTCTTTTCTCAAAAGCAGAGTGTGTTTCTTGTAAGGCAAGCTAGCATTTGTTTCCCAGTCCTAAATGGAGTTGAATCACATGCAGTTTCTGGTCCTACGAGCAAGAGTTGTTTTCTGGTAAGGAAAGCCACTATTGCGCTCCCATTGCCATACACAGTGCAAATAGCACTCGCGTCTCTTCCCAGCAAGTACAGTGTATCGGACTGAAGAGAAGCTACTGTTCTTGTCAGTTTCCTAAGCAGAGTTGAACTAGTTATGGCCCGTGTGCAGGAAGCACAGTTCTTTTGTTCTGAGCAAGCTCACTGTTCGGACACCATAAGAAAGAAAGTAGAGTAGAAGAGTGCTCTTTTCTCAAAAGCAGAGTGTGTTTCTTGTAAGGCGAGCTAGCGTTTGTTTCCCAGTCCTAAATGGAGTTGAATCACATGCAGTTTCTGGTCCTACGAGCAAAGGTTGTTTTCTGGTAAGGAAAGTCACTATTGCGCTCCCATTGCCCTTTACAATGCAAATAGCACTCGCGTCTTTTCCCAGCAAGTACAGTGTATTGGACTGAATAGGAGCTACTGTTCTTGTCAGTTTACTAAGCAGAATTGAACTAGATATGGTCCGTGCGTGTAGGAAGCACAGTTCTTTTGTTCTGAGCAAGCTCACTGTTTGGACCCCATAGGAAACACAGTAGAGTAGAAGAGTGCTCTTTTCTCAAAAGCAGAGTGTGTTTCATGTAAGGCGAGCTAGCATTTGTTTCCCAGTCCTAAATGGAGTTGAGTCACATGCAGTTTTTTGTCCTACGTGCAAGAGTTGTTTTCTGGTAAGATGAGTCACTATTGTGCTCCAAATGCCATACACTATGCAAATAGCACTTGCGTCTGTTCCCTGCAAGTACAGTGTATTGGACTGAAGAGGACCTACTGTTCTTCTCAGTTTCCTAAGCAGAGTTGAACTAGATATGGCCCGTGTGTAGGAAGCACAGTTCTTTTGTTCTGAGCAAGCTCACTGTTCTGGCCCTATAGGAAACACAGTAGAGTAGAAGTGTGCTCTTTTCTCTAAAGCAGAGTGTGTTTCTTGTAAGGTGAGCTAGCTTTTGTTTGCAAGTCCTAAATGGAGTTGAATCACATGCAGTTTCTGGTCCTACAAGCAAGAGTTGTTTTCTGGTAAGAAGAGTCACTATTGCGCTGCCATTGCCATACACAGGACAAATAGCACTGGCGTCTCTTTCCAGCAAGTACAGTGTATTGGACTGAAGAGGATCTACTGTTCTTGTCAGGTTCCTAAGCAGACTTGAACTAGATATGGCCGTGTGTGTAGGAAGCACAGTTTTTTTGTTCTGAGCAAGCTCACTTTTCGGAACACCTAGGAAACACAGTAGAGTAGAAGAGTGCTCTTTTCTCAAAAGCAGAGTGTGCTTCTTGTAAAGCGATCTAGAGTTTGTTTCCCAGTCCTAAATGGAGTTGAATCACATGCAGTTTCTGGTCCTACGAGCAAGAGTTGTTTTCTGGTAAGAAGAGTCACTATTGCGCTGCCTTTGCCATACACAGGACAAATAGCTCTGGCGTCTGTTCCCAGCAAGTATAGTGTATTGGACTGAAGAGGATGTACTGTTCTTGTCAGGTTCCTAAGCAGACTTGAACTAGATATGGCCGTGTGTGTAGGAAGCACATTTCTTTTGTTCTGAGCAAGCTCACTGTTCGGACACAATAGGAAACACAGTAGAGTAGAAGAGTGCTCTTTTCTCAAAAGCAGAGTGTGTTTCTTGTAAGGCGAGCTCGCGTTTGTTTCCCAGTCCTAAATGGAGTTGAATCACATGCAGTTTCTGGTCTTACGAACAAGAGTTGTTTTCTGGTAAGGAAAGTCACTATAGTGCTCCCATTGACATTCACAGTGCAAATAGCACTCGTGTCTGTTCCCAGCAAGTACAGTGTATCGGACTGAAGAGGAGCTACTGTTCTTGTCAGTTTCCTAAGCAGAGTTGAACTAGATATGGCCCGTGTGTACGAAGCACAGTTCTTTTGTTCTGAGCAAGCTCACTATTCTGGCCCTATAGGAAGCACAGTAGAGTAGAAGAGTGCTCTTTTCTCTAAAGCAGAGTGTGTTTCTTGTAAGGTGAGCTAGCTTTTGTTTCCCAGTACTAAATGGAGTTGAATCACATGCAGTTTCTCGTCCTACGAGCAAGAGATGTTTTCTGGTAAGAAGAGTCACTATTGCGCTGCCATTGCCTACACAGGACAAATAGCACTGGTGTCTGTTCCCAGCAAGTATAGTGTATTGGACTGAAGAGGATCTACTGTTCTTGTCAGGTTCCTAAGCAGAAATGAACTAGATATGGCCGTGTGTGTAGGAAGCACAGTTCTTTTGTTCTGAGCAAGCTCACTGTTCGGACCCCATAGGAAACACAGTAGAGTAGAAGAGTGCTCTTTTCTCAAAAGCAGAGTGTGTTTCTTGTAAGTCCAGCTAGCGTTTGTTTCCCAGTCCTAAAAGGAGTTGAGTCACATGCAGTTTTTTGTCCTACGAGCAAGAGTTGTTTTCTGGTAAGACGAGTCACTATTGTGCTCCAATTGCCTTACACAGTGCAAATAGCACTGGCGTCTGTTCCCCGCAAGTACAGTGTATTGGACGGAAGAGGAGCTACTGTTCTTGTCAGTTTCCTAAGCAGAGTTGAACTAGACATGGCCCGTGTGTGTAGGAAGCACAGTTCTTTTGTTCTGAGCAAGCTCACTGTTCGGACCCCATAGGAAACACAGTAGAGTAGAAGAGTGCTCTTTTCTCAAAAGCAGAGTGTGTTTCATGTAAGGTGAGCTAGCTTTTGTTTCCCAGTCCTAAATGGAGTTGAATCACATGCAGTTTCTGGTCCTACGAGCAAGAGTTGTTTTCAGGTAAGAAGAGTCACTATTGCGCTGCCATTGTCATATAACAGGACAAACAGCACTGGCGTCTGTTCCCAGCAATTACAGTGTATTGGACTAAAGAGGATCTACTGTTCTTGTCAGGTTCCGAAGCACAATTGAACTAGATATGGCCGTGTGTGTAGGAAGCACAGTTCTTTTGTTCTGAGCAAGCTCACTGTTCTGGCCCAATAGGAAACACAGTAGAGTAGAAGAGTGCTCTTTTCTCAAAAGCAGAGTGTGTTTCTTTTAAGGCAAGCTAGCGTTTGTTTCCAGTCCTAAATGGAGTGGAATCACATGCAGTTTCTGGTCCTGCGAGCAAGAGTTGTTTTCTGGTAAGAAGAGACACTATTGCACTGCCATTGCCATACACAGGACAAAAAGCACTGGCGTCTGTTCCCAGCAAGTACAGTGTATTGGACTGAAGAGGATCTACTGTTCTTGTCAGGTTCCTAAGCAGACTTGAACTAGATATGCCCGTGTGTGTAGGAGGCACAGTTTTTTTGTTCTGAGCAAGCTCACTGTTCGGAACACATAGGAAACACAGTAGAGTAGAAGAGTGCTCTTTTCTCAAAAGCAGAGTGTGTTTTTGTAAGGCGTGCTAGCGTTTGTTTCCTAGTCCTAAATGGAGTTGAATCACATGCAGTTTCTGGTCCTATGAACAAGAGTTGTTTTCTGGTAAGGAAAGTCACTATTGCGCTCCCATTGCACTTTACAAGGCAAATAGCACTGGCGTCTTTTCCCAGCAAGTACAGTGTATTGGACTGAAGAGGATCTACTGTTCTTGTCAGGTTCCTAAGCAGAATTGAACTAGATATGGTCCGTGCGTGTAGGAAGCACAGTTCTTTTGTTCTGAGCAAGCTCACTGTTTGGACCCCATAGGAAACACAGTAGAGTAGAAGAGTGCTCTTTTCTCAAAAGCAGAGTGTGTTTCATGTAAGGCGAGCTAGCATTTCTTTCCCAGTCCTTAATGGAGTTGAGTCACATGCAGTTTTTTGTCCTACGAGCAAGAGTTGTTTTCTGGTAAGACAAGTCACTATTGTGCTCCAATTGCCATACACAGTGCAAATATCACTCGCGTCTGTTCCCAGCAAGTACAGTGTATCGGACTGAAGAGGAGCTACTGTTCTTGTCAGTTTCCTAAGCAGAGTTGAACTAGTTATGGCCCGTGTGTAGGAAGCACAGTTCTTTTGTTCTGAGCAAGCTCACTGTTCTGGCCCTATAAAAAACACAGTAGAGTAGAAGAGTGCTCTTTTCTCAAAAGCAGAGTATGTTTCTTGTAAAGCTAGCTAGAGTTTGTTTCCCAGTCCTAAATGTAGTGGAATCACATGCAGTTTCTGGTCCTTCGAGCAAGAGTTGTTTTCTGATAAGAAGAGTCACTATTGTGCTGCCATTGCCATACACAGGACAAATAGCACTGGTGTCTTCCCAACAAGTACAGTGTATTGGACTGAAGAGGATCTACTCTTTTTGTCAGGTTCCTAAGCAGAATTGAACTAGATATGGCCGTGTGTGTAGTAAGCACAGTTCTTTTGTTCTGAGCAAGCTCACTTATCTGGCCCTATAGGAAACACAGTAGAGTAGAAGTGTGCTCTTTTCTCTAAAGCAGAGTGTGTTTCTCGTAAGGTGAGCTAGCTTTTGTTTGCCAGTCCTAAATGGAGTTGAATCACATGCAGTTTCTGGACCTACAAGCAAGAGTTGTTTTCTGGTAAGAAGAGTCACTATTGCGCTGCCATTGCCATACACAGGACAAATAGCACTGGCGTCTCTTCCCAGCAAGTACAGTGTATTGGACTGAAGACCATCTACTGTTCTTGTCAGGTTCCTAAGCAGACTTGAACTAGATATGGCCGTGTGTGTAGGAAGCACAGTTTTTTTGTTCTGAGCAAGCTCACTTTTCGGAAGACCTAGGAAACACAGTAGAGTAGACGAGTGCTCTTTTCTCAAAAGCATAGTGTGCTTCTTGTAAAGCGATCTAGAGTTTGTTTCCCAGTACTAAATGGAGTTGAATCACATGCAGTTTCTGGTCCTACGAGCAAGAGTTGTTTTCTGGTAAGAAGAGTCACTATTGCGCTGCCTTTGCCATACACAGGACAAATAGCACTGGCGTCTGTTCCCAGCAAGTATAGTGTATTGGACTGTAGAGGATCTACTGTTCTTGTCAGGTTCCTAAGCAGACTTGAACTAGATATGGCCGTGTGTGTAGGAAGCACAATTCTTTTGTTCTGAGCAAGCTCACTGTTCGGACACAATAGGAAACACAGTAGAGTAGAAGAGTGCTCTTTTCTCAAAAGTAGAGTGTGTTTCTTGTAAGGCGAGCTCGCGTTTGTTTCCCAGTCCTAAATGGAGTTGAATCACATGCAGTTTCTGGTCTTATGAACAAGAGTTGTTTTCTGGTAAGGAAAGTCACTATAGTGCTCCCATTGACATTCACAGTGCAAATAGCACTCGTGTCTGTTTCCAGCAAGTACAGTGTATCGGACTGAAGAGGAGCTACTGTTCTTGTCAGTTTCCTAAGCAGAGCTGAACTAGATATGGCCCGTGTGTAGGAAGCACAGTTCTTTTGTTCTGAGCAAGCTCACTATTCTGGCCCTATAGGAAACACAGTAGAGTAGAAGAGTGCTCTTTTCTCTAAAGCAGAGTGTGTTTCTTGTAAGGTGAGCTAGCTTTTGTTTCCCAGTCCTAAATGGAGTTGAATCACATGCAGTTTCTGGTCCTATGAGCAAGAGTTGTTTTCTGGTAAGAACAGTCACTATTGCGCTGCCATTGCCATACACAGGACAAATAGCACTGGCGTCTGTTCCCAGCAAATACAGTGTATTGGAATGAAGAGGATCTACTGTTCTTGTCAGGATCCTAAGCAGAATTGAACTAGATATGGCCGTGTGTGTAGGAAGCACAGTTCTTTTGTTCTGAGCAAGCTCACTGTTCGGACCCCATAGGAAACACAGTAGAGTAGAAGAGTGCTCTTTTCTCAAAAGCAGAGTGTGTTTCTTGTAATTCGAGCTAGCGTTTGTTTCCCAGTCCTAAATGGAGTTGAGTCACATGCAGTTTTTTGTCCTACGAGCAAGAGTTGTTTTCTGGTAAGACGAGGCACTATTGTGCTCCAATGCCATTCACTGTGCAAATAGCACTCGCTTCTGTTCCCCGCAAGTACAGTGTATCGGACTGAAGAGGAGCTACTGTTCTTGTTTGTTTCCTAAGCAGAGTTGAACTAGATATGGCTCGTGTGTGTAGAAAGCACAGTTCTTTTGTTCTGAGCAAGCTCACTGTTCGGACCCCATAGGAAACACAGTAGAGTAGAAGAGTGCTCTTTTCTCAAAAGCAGAGTGTGTTTCTTGTAAGGCGAGCTAGCATTTGTTTCCCAGTCCTAAATGGAGTTGAATCACATGCAGTTTCTGGTCCTACGAGCAAGAGTTGTTTTCTGGTAAGGAAAGCCACTATTGCGCTCCCATTGCCATACACAGTGCAAATAGCACTCGCGTCTCTTCCCAGCAAGTACAGTGTATCGGACTGAAGAGGAGCTACTGTTCTTGTCAGTTTCCTAAGCAGAGTTGAACTAGTTATGGCCCGTGTGCAGGAAGCACAGTTCTTTTGTTCTGAGCAAGCTCACTGTTCGGACACCATAAGAAAGAAAGTAGAGTAGAAGAGTGCTCTTTTCTCAAAAGCAGAGTGTGTTTCTTGTAAGGCGAGCTAGTGTTTGTTTCCCAGTCCTAAATGGAGTTGAATCACATGCAGTTTCTGGTCCTACGAGCAAGGGTTGTTTTCTGGTAAGGAAAGTCAATATTGTGCTACTATTGCCATCCACAGTACAAATAGCACTCGCGTCTTTTCCCAGCAAGTACAGTGTATTGTACAGAAGAGGATCTACTCTTCTTGTCAGGTTCCTAAGCAGAATTGAACTAGGTATGGCCGTGTGTGTAGGAAGCACAGTTCTAATGTTCTGAGCAAGTTCACTCTTTCGGCTCTATAGGAAACACAGTAGAGTAGAAGAGTGCTCTTTTCTCAAAAGCAGAGTGTGTTTCTTGGAAGTCGAGCTAGCGTTTGTTTCCTAGTCCTAAATGTAGTTGAGTCACATGCAGTTTTTTGTTCTACGAGCAAGAGTTGTTTTCTGGTAAGACAAGTCACTATGTGCTCCAATTGCCATACACAGTGCAAATAGCACTCGCGTCTGTTCCCTGCAAGTGCAGTGTATTGGAAGGAAGAGGAGCTATTGTTCTTGTCAGTTTACTAAGCAGAGTTGAACTAGATATGGCCCGTGTGTGTAGGAAGCACAGTTCTTTTGTTCTGAGCAAGCTCACTGTTCGGACCCCATAGGAAACACAGTAGAGTAGAAGAGTGCTCTTTTCTCAAAAGCAGAGTGTGTTTCATGTAAGGCGAGCTAGTATTTGTTTCCCAGTCCTAAATGGAGTTGAATCTCATGCAGTTTCTGGTCTTACGAGCAAGAGTTGTTTTCTG
The DNA here is from genome assembly GCF_949786415.1 of Peromyscus eremicus. Lineage (NCBI taxonomy): Eukaryota > Metazoa > Chordata > Mammalia > Rodentia > Cricetidae > Peromyscus > Peromyscus eremicus. The sequence continues at coordinate 51,380 of NW_026735601.1, read as the reverse complement.
GTAAGGAAAGTCACTATTGCGCTCCCATTGACATACACAGTGCAAATAGCACTCGCGTCTGTTCCCAGCATGTACAGTGCATCGGACTGAAGAGGAGCTACTGTTCTTGTCAGTTTCCAAAGCAGAGTTGAACTAGATATGGCCCGTGTGTAGGAAGCACAGTTCTTTTGTTCTGAGCAAGCTCACTGTTCTGGCCCTATAGGAAACACAGTAGAGTAGAAGAGTGCTCTTTTCTCTAAAGCAGAGTGTGTTTCTTGTAAGGTGAGCTAGCTTTTGTTTCCCAATCCTAAATGGAGTTGAATCACATGCAGTTTCTGGTCCTAGAAGCAAGAGTTGTTTTCTGGTAAGAAGAGTCACTATTGCGCTGCCATTGCCATACACAGGACAAATAGCCCTGGCGTCTGTTCCCAGCAAGTACAGTGTATTGGACTGAAGAGGATCTACTGTTCTTGTCAGGTTCCTAAGCAGAAGTGAATTAGATATGGCCGTGTGTGTAGGAAGCACAGTTCTTTTGTTCTGAGCAAGCTCACTGTTCGGACCCCATAGGAAACACAGTAGAGTAGAAGAGTGCTCTTTTCTCAAAAGCAGAGTGTGTTCTTGTAAGTCGAGCTAGCATTTGTTTCCCAGTCCTAAATGGAGCTGAATCACATGCAGTTTCTGGTCCTACGAGCAAGAGTTGTTTTCTGGTAAGGAAAGTCACTATTGCGCTCCCATTGCCATACACAGTGCAAATAGCACTCACGTCTGTTCCCTGCAAGTGCAGTGTATCGGACTGAAGAGGAGCTACTGTTCTTGTCAGTTTCCTAAGCAGAGTTGAACTAGTTATGGCCCGTGTGCAGGAAGCTCAGTTCTTTTGTTCTGAGCAAGCTCACTGTTCTGGTCCTATAGGAAACACAATAGAGTAGAAGAGTGCTCTTTTCCCTATAGTAGAGTGTGTTTCTTGTAAGGCGAGCTAGCGTTTGTTTCCCAGTCCTAAATGGAGTTGAATCACATGCAGTTTCTGGTCTTAAGAGCAAAGGTTGTTTTCTGGTAATGAAAGTCAATATTGTGCTCCTATTGCCATCCACAGTACAAATAGCACTCGCGTCTTTTCCCAGCAAGTACAGTGTATTGTACAGAAGAGGATCTACTGTTCTTGTCAGGTTCCTAAGCAGAATTGAACTAGGTATGGCCGTGTGTGTAGGAAGCACAGTTCTAATGTTCTGAGCAAGTTCACTCTTTCGGCTCTATAGGAAACACAGTAGAGTAGAAGAGTGCTCTTTTCTCTAAAGCAGAGTGTGTTTCTTGTAAGGTGAGCCAGCTTTTGTTTCCCAGTCCTAAATGGAGTTGAATCACATGCAGTTTCTGGTCCTACAAGCAAGAGTTGTTTTCTGGTAAGAACAGTCACTATTGCGCTGCCATTGCCATACACAGGACAAATAGCACTGGCGTCTGTTCCCAGCAGGTACAGTGTATTAGACTATAGAGGATCTACTGTTCTTGTCAGGTTCCTAAGCAGAATTGAACTAGATATGGCCGTGTGTGTAGGAAGCACAGTTCTTTTGTTCTGAGCAAGCTCAATGTTCGGACCCCATAGGAAACACAGTAGAGTAGAAGAGTGCTCTTTTCTCAAAAGCAGAGTGTGTTTTTTGTAAGTCGAGCTAGCGTTTGTTTCCCAGTCCTAAATGGAGTTGAGTCACATGCAGTTTTTTGTCCTACGAGCAAGAGTTGTTTTCTGGTAAGACGAGTCACTATTGTGCTCCAATGCCATACACAGTGCAAATAGCACTCGCATCTGTTCCCCGCAAGTATAGTGTATCGGACTGAAGAGGAGCTACTGTTCTTGTCAGTTTCCTAAGCAGAGTTGAACTAGGTATGGCACGTGTGTAGGAAGAACAGTTCTTTTGTTCTGAGCAAGCTCACTGTTCTGGCCCTATAGGAAACACAATAGAATAGAAGAGTGCTCTTTTCCCTAAAGCAGAGTGTGTTTCTTGTAAGGCGAGCTAGCGTTTGTTTCCCAGTCCTAAATGGAGTTGAATCACATGCAGTTTCTAATCCTACTAGCAAGTTTTGTTTTATGTTAAGAAGAGTCACTATTGCGCTGCCATTGCCATACACAGGACAAATAGCCCTGGCGTCTGTTCCCAGCAAGTACAGTGTATTGGACTGAAGAGGATCTACTGTTCTTGTCAGGTTCCTAAGCAGAATTGAACTAGATATGGCCGTGTGTAGGAAGCACAGTTCTTTTGTTCTGAGCAAGCTCACTGTTCGGACCCCATAGGAAACACAGTAGAGTAGACGAGTGCTCTTTTCTCTAAAGCAGAGTGTGTTTCTTGTAAGTCGAGTTAGTGTTTGTTTCCCAGTCCTAAATGGAGTTGAGTCACATGCAGTTTTTTGTCCCACGAGCAAGAGTTGTTTTCTGGTAAGACGAGTCACTATTGTGCTCCAATGCCATACACAGTGCAAATAGCACTCGCTTCTGTTCCCTGCAAGTACAGTGTATCGGACTGAAGAGGAGCTACTGTTCTTGTTTGTTTCCTAAGCAGAGTTGAACTAGATATGGCCCGTGTGTGTAGAAAGCACAGTTCTTTTGTTCTGAGCAAGCTCACTGTTCGGACCCCATAGGAAACACAGTAGAGTAGAAGAGTGCTCTTTTCTCAAAAGCAGAGTGTGTTTCATGTAAGGCGAGCTAGCATTTGTTTCCCAGTCCTAAATGGAGTTGAATCACATGCAGTTTCTGGTCCTACGAGCAAGAGTTGTTTTCTGGTAAGGAATGTCACTATTGTGCTCCCATTGCCATACACAGTGCAAATAGCACTCGAGTCTGTTCCCAGCAAATACAGTGTATTGGACTGAAGAGGAGCTACTGTTCTTGTCAGTTTCCTAAGCAGAGTTGAACTAGATATGGCCCGTGTGTAGGAAGCACAGTTCTTTGTTCTGAGCAAGCTCACTGTTATGGCCCTATAGGAAACACAATAGAGTAGAAGAGTGCTCTTTTCCCTAAAGCAGAGTGTGTTTCTTGTAAGTCGAGCTAGCGTTTGTTTCCCAGTCCTAAATGGAGTTGAATCACATGCAGTTTCTAATCCTATGAGCAAGGGTTGTTTTATAGTAAGAAGAGTCACTATTTCGCTGCCATTGCCATACACAGGACAAATAGCACTGGCGTCTGTTCCCAGCAAGTACAGTGTATTGTACAGAAGAGGATCTACTGTTCTTGTCAGGTTCCTAAGCAGAATTGAACTAGGTATGGCCATGTGTGTAGGAAGCACAGTTCTAATGTTCTGAGCAATTTCACTCTTTCGGCTCTATAGGAAACACAGTGGAGTAGAAGAGTGCTCTTTTCTCAAAAGCAGAGTGTGTTTCTTGGAGGTCGAGCTAGCGTTTGTTTCCTAGTCATAAATGGAGTTGAGTCACATGCAGTTTTTTGTCCTACGAGCAAGAGTTGTTTTCTGGTAAGACAAGTCACTATTGTGCTCCAATTGCCATACACAGTGCAAATAGCACTCGCGTCTGTTCCCTGCAAGTACAGTGTATTGGAAGGAAGAGGAGCTATTGTTCTTGTCAGTTTACTAAGCAGAGTTGAACTAGATATGGCCCGTGTGTGTAGTAAGCACAGTTCTTTTGTTCTGAGCAAGCTCACTGTTCAGAACCCATAGGAAACACAGTAGAGTAGAAGAGTGCTCTTTTCTCAAAAGCAGAGTGTGTTTCTTGTAAGGCGAGCTAGCATTTGTTTCCCAGTCCTAAATGGAGTTGAATCACATGCAGTTTCTGGTCCTACGAGCAAGAGTTGTTTTCTGGTAAGGAAAGCCACTATTGCGCTCCCATTGCCATACACAGTGCAAATAGCACTCGAGTCTCTTCCCAGCAAGTACAGTGTATCGGACTGAAGAGGAGCTACTGTTCTTGTCAGTTTTCTAAGTAGAGTTGAACTAGTTATGGCCCGTGTGCAGGAAGCTCAGTTCTTTTGTTCTGAGCAAGCTCACTGTTCTGGCCCTATAGGAAACACAATAGAGTAGAAGAGTGCTCTTTTCCCTATAGTAGAGTGTGTTTCTTGTAAGGCAAGCTAGCGTTTTTTTCCCCGTCCTAAATGGAGTTGAATCACATGCAGTTTCTAGTCCTACGAGCAAGAGTTGTTTTCTGGTAAGGAAAGTCACTATTGCGCTCCCATTGCCATACACAGTGCAAATAGCACTCGTGTCTGTTCCCAGCAAGTACAGTGTATTGTACAGAAGAGGATCTACTGTTCTTGTCAGGTTCCTAAGCAGAATTGAACTAGATATGGCCGTGTGTGTAGGAAGCACAGTTCAAATGTTCTGAGCAAGTTCACTCTTCTGGCTCTATCGGAAACACAGAAGAGTAGAAGAGTGCTCTTTTCTCAAAAGCAGAGTGTGTTTCTTGGAAGTCGAGCTAGCGTTTGTTTCCAGGTCCTAAATGGAGTTGAGTCACATGCAGTTTTTTGTCCTACGAGCAAGAGTTATTTTCTGGTAAGACAAGTCACTATTGTGCTCCAATTGCCATACACAGTGCAAATAGCTCTCGCGTCTGTTCCCTGCAAGTACAGTGTATTGGAAGGAAGAGGGGCTATTGTTCTTGTCAGTTTCCTAAGTAGAGTTGAACTAGATATGGCCCATGTGTGTAGGAAGCACAGTTCTTTTGTTCTGAGCAAGCTCAATGTTCGGACCCCATAGGAAACACAGTAGAGTAAAAGAGTGCTCTTTTCTCAAAAGCAGAGTGTGTTTCATGTAAGGCGAGCTAGCATTTGTTTCCAAGTCCTAAATGGAGTTGAATCTCATGCAGTTTCTGGTCTTACGAGCAAGAGTTGTTTTCTGGTAAGGAAAGTCACTATTGCACTCCCATTGACATACACAGTACAAATAGCACTCGCGTCTGTTCCCAGCAAGTACAGTGTATCCTACTGAAGAGGAGCTACTGTTCTTGTCAGTTTTTTAAGCAGAGTTGAACTACATATGGCCCGTGTGTAGGAAGCACAGTTCTTTTGTTCTGAGCAAGCTCACTGTTCTGGCCCCATAGGAAACACAGTAGAGTAGAAGAGTGTTCTTTTATCTAAAGCAGAGTGTGTTTCTTGTAAGGCGAGCTAGCATTTGTTTCCCAGTCCTAAATGGAGTTGAATCACATGCAGTTTCTGGTCCTACGAGCAAGAGTTGTTTTCTGGTAAGGAAAGTCACTATTGCGCTCCCATTGCCATACACAGTGCAAATAGCACTCGTGTCTGTTCCCAGCAAGTACAGTGTATCTGACTGAAGAGGAGCTACTGTTCTTGTCAGTTTCCTAAGCAGAGTTGAACTAGTTATGGGCCGTGTGTAGGAAGCACAGTTTTTTGTTCTGAGCAAGCTCACTGTTATGGCCCTATAGGAAACACAATAGAGTAGAAGAGTGCTCTTTTCCCTAAAGCAGAGTGTGTTTCTTGTAAGTCGAACTAGCGTTTGTTTCCCAGTCCTAAATGGAGTTGAATCACATGCAGTTTCTAATCCTATGAGCAAGGGTTGTTTTATAGTAAGAAGAGTCACTATTTCGCTGCCATTGCCATACACAGGACAAATAGCACTGGCGTCTGTTCCCAGCAAGTACAGTGTATTGTACAGAAGAGGATCTACTGTTCTTGTCAGGTTCCTAAGCAGAATTGAACTAGGTATGGCCATGTGTGTAGGAAGCACAGTTCTAATGTTCTGAGCAATTTCACTCTTTCGGCTCTATAGGAAACACAGTAGAGTAGAAGAGTGCTCTTTTCTGAAAAGCAGAGTGTGTTTCTTGGAAGTCGAGCTAGCGTTTGTTTCCTAGTCCTAAATGGAGTTGAGTCACATGCAGTTTTTTGTCCTACGAGCAAGAGTTGTTTTCTGGTAAGACAAGTCACTATTGTGCTCCAATTGCCATACACAGTGCAAATAGCACTCGCGTCTGTTCCCTGCAAGTACAGTGTATTGGAAGGAAGAGGAGCTAATGTTCTTGTCAGTTTACTAAGCAGAGTTGAACTAGATATGGCCCGTATGTGTAGGAAGCACAGTTCTTTTGTTCTGAGCAAGCTCACTGTTCGGACCACATAGGAAACACAGTAGAGTAGAAGAGTGCTCTTTTCTCAAAAGCAGAGTGTGTTTCATGTAAGGCGAGCTAGCATTTGTTTCCCATTCCTAAATGGAGTTGAATCTCATGCAGTTTCTGGTCTTACGAGCAAGAGTTGTTTTCTGGTAAGGAAAGTCACTATTGCGCTACCATTGACATACACAGTGCAAATAGCATTCGCGTCTATTCCCAGCAAGTACAGTGTATCAGAATGAAGAGGACCTACTGTTCTTGTCAGTTTCCTAAGCAGAGTTGAACTAGATATGGCCCGTGTGTAGGAAGCACAGTTCTTTTGTTCTGAGCAAGCTCACTGTTCTGGCCCTATAGGAAACACAGTAGAGTAGAAGAGTGCTCTTTTCTCTAAAGCAGAGTGTGTTTCTTGTAAGGTGAGCCAGCTTTTGTTTCCCAGTCCTAAATGGAGTTGAATCACATGCAGTTTCTGGTCCTACAAGCAAGAGTTGTTTTCTGGTAAGTAGAGTCACTATTGCGCTGCCATTGCCATACACAGGACAAATAGCACTGGCGTCTGTTTCCAGCAGGTACAGTGTATTGGACTATAGAGGATCTCTGTTCTTGTCAGGTTCCTAAGCAGAATTGAACTAGATATGGCCGTGTGTGTAGGAAGCACAGTTCTTTTGTTCTGAGCAAGCTCAATGTTCGGACCCCATAGGAAACACAGTAGAGTAGAAGAGTGCTCTTTTCTCAAAAGCAGAGTGTGTTTTTTGTAAGTCGAGCTAGCGTTTGTTTCCCAGACCTAAATCGAGTTGAGTCACATGCAGTTTTTTGTCCTATGAGCAAGAGTTGTTTTCTGGTAAGACGAGTCACTATTGTGCTCCAATGCCATACACAGTGCAAATAGCACTCGCATCTGTTCCCCGCAAGTATAGTGTATCGGACTGAAGAGGAGCTACTGTTCTTGTCAGTTTTTTAAGCAGAGTTGAACTACGTATGGCCCGTGTGTAGGAAGAACAGTTCTTTTGTTCTGAGCAAGCTCACTGTTCTGGCCCTATAGGAAACACAATAGAATAGAAGAGTGCTTTTTTTCCTAAAGCAGAGTGTGTTTCTTGTAAGGCGAGCTAGCGTTTGTTTCCCAGTCCTAAATGGAGTTGAATCACATGCAGTTTCTAATCCTACTAGCAAGGGTTGTTTTATGGTAAGAAGAGTCACTATTGCGCTGCCATTGCCATACACAGGACAAATAGCCATGGCGTCTGTTCCCAGCAAGTACAGTGTATTGGACTGAAGAGGATCTACTGTTCTTGTCAGGTTCCTAAGCAGAATTGAACTAGATATGGCCGTGTGTGTAGGAAGCACAGTTCTTTTGTTCTGAGCAAGCTCACTGTTCGGACCCCATAGGAAACACAGTAGAGTAGAAGAGTGCTCTTTTCTCTAAAGCAGAGTGTGTTTCTTGTAAGTCGAGCTAGCATTTGTTTCCCAGTCCTAAATGGAGTTGAGTCACATGCAGTTTTTTGTCCCACGAGCAAGAGTTGTTTTCTGGTAAGACGAGTCACTATTGTGCTCCAATGCCATACACAGTGCAAATAGCACTCGCTTCTGTTCCCTGCAAGTACAGTGTATCGGACTGAAGAGGAGCTACTGTTCTTGTTTGTTTCCTAAGCAGAGTTGAACGAGATATGGCCCGTGTGTGTAGAAAGCACAGTTCTTTTGTTCTGAGCAAGCTCACTGTTCGGACCCCATAGGAAACACAGTAGAGTAGAAGAGTGCTCTTTTCTCAAAAGCAGAGTGTGTTTCATGTAAGGCGAGCTAGCATTTGTTTCCCAGTCCTAAATGGAGTTGAATCACATGCAGTTTCTGGTCCTACGAGCAAGAGTTTTTTTCTTGTAAGGAAAGTCACTATTGCGCTCCCATTGCCATACACAGTGCAAATAGCACTCGAGTCTGTTCCCAGCAAGTACAGTGTATCGGACTGAAGAGGAGCTACTGTTCTTGTCAGTTTTCTAAGCAGAGTTGAACTAGTTATGGCCCGTGTGTGGGAAGCACAGTTCTTTTGTTCTGAGCAAGCTCACTGTTCTGGCCCTATAGGAAACACAATAGAGTAGAAGAGTGCTCTTTTCCCTAAAGCAGAGTGTGTTTCTTGTAAGGCGAGCTAGCGTTTGTTTCCCAGTCCTAAATGGAGTTGAATCACATGCAGTTTCTAGTCCTACGAGCAAGAATTGTTTTATGGTAAGAAGAGTCACTATTGCGCTCCCATTGCCCTACACAAGGCAAATAGCACTCGCGTCTTTTCCCAGCAAGTACAGTGTATTGGACTGAGTAGAGGCTACTGTTCTTGTCAGTTTACTAAGCAGAGTTGAACTAGATTTGTTCCGTGTGTGTAGGAAGCACAGTTCTTTTGTTCTGAGCAAGCTCACTGTTTGGACCCCATAGGAAACACAGTAGAGTAGAAGAGTGCTCTTTTCTCTAAAGCAGAGTGTGTTTCTTGTAAGGCGAGCTACTGTTTGTTTCCCAGTCCTAAATGGAGTTGAATCACATGCAGTTTCTGGTCCTACGAGCAAGAGTTGTTTTCTGGTAAGGAAAGTCACTATTGTGCGCTCATTGCCATACACAGTGCAAATAGCCCTCCCGTCTGTTCCCAGCAAGTACAGTGTATTGGACTGAAGAGGAGCTACTGTTCTTCTCAGTTTCCTAAGCAGAGTTGAACTAGATACGTCCCGTGTGTGTAGGAAGTACAGTTCTTTTTTTCTGAGCAAGCTCACTGTTCTGGCCCTATAGGAAACACAGTAGAGTAGAAGAGTGCTCTTTTCTCAAAAGCAGAGTGTGTTTCTTTTAAAGCGAGCTAGAGTTTTTTTCCCAGTCCTAAATGGAGTTGAATCACATGCAGTTTCTGGTCCTATGAGCAAGAGTTGTTTTCTGGGGGAAGAGTCACTATTGCGCTGCCTTTGCCATACACAGGACAAATAGCACTGGCGTCTGTTCCCAGCAAGTACAGTGCATTGGACTGAAGAGGATCTACTGTTCTTGTCAGGTTGCTAAGCAGAATTGAACTAGATATGGCCGTGTGTGTAGGAAGCACAGTTTTTTTGTTCTGAGCAAGCTCACTGTTCGGGACACATAGGAAACACAATAGAGTAGAAGAGTGCTCTTTTCTCAAAAGCAGAGTGTGTTTCTTGTAAGTCGAGCTAGCGTTTGTTTCCCAGTCCTAAATGGAGTTGAGTCACATGCAGTTTTTTTTCTACGAGCAAGAGTTGTTTTCTGGTAAGACATGTCACTATTGTGCTCCAATTGCCATACACAGTGCAAATAGCACTCGCGTCTCTTCCCAGCAAGTACAGTGTATCGGACTGAAGAGGAGCTACTGTTCTTGTCAGTTTTCTAAGTAGAGTTGAACTAGTTATGGCCCGTGTGCAGGAAGCTCAGTTCTTTTGTTCTGAGCAAGCTCACTGTTCTGGCCCTATAGGAAACACAATAGAGTAGAAGAGTGCTCTTTTCCCTATAGTAGAGTGTGTTTCTTGTAAGGCAAGCTAGCGTTTTTTTCCCCGTCCTAAATGGAGTTGAATCACATGCAGTTTCTAGTCCTACGAGCAAGAGTTGTTTTCTGGTAAGGAAAGTCACTATTGCGCTCCCATTGCCATACACAGTGCAAATAGCACTCGTGTCTGTTCCCAGCAAGTACAGTGTATTGTACAGAAGAGGATCTACTGTTCTTGTCAGGTTCCTAAGCAGAATTGAACTAGATATGGCCGTGTGTGTAGGAAGCACAGTTCAAATGTTCTGAGCAAGTTCACTCTTCTGGCTCTATCGGAAACACAGAAGAGTAGAAGAGTGCTCTTTTCTCAAAAGCAGAGTGTGTTTCTTGGAAGTCGAGCTAGCGTTTGTTTCCAGGTCCTAAATGGAGTTGAGTCACATGCAGTTTTTTGTCCTACGAGCAAGAGTTATTTTCTGGTAAGACAAGTCACTATTGTGCTCCAATTGCCATACACAGTGCAAATAGCTCTCGCGTCTGTTCCCTGCAAGTACAGTGTATTGGAAGGAAGAGGGGCTATTGTTCTTGTCAGTTTCCTAAGTAGAGTTGAACTAGATATGGCCCATGTGTGTAGGAAGCACAGTTCTTTTGTTCTGAGCAAGCTCAATGTTCGGACCCCATAGGAAACACAGTAGAGTAAAAGAGTGCTCTTTTCTCAAAAGCAGAGTGTGTTTCATGTAAGGCGAGCTAGCATTTGTTTCCCAGTCCTAAATGGAGTTGAATCTCATGCAGTTTCTGGTCTTACGAGCAAGAGTTGTTTTCTGGTAAGGAAAGTCACTATTGCGCTCCCATTGACATACACAGTACAAATAGCACTCGCGTCTGTTCCCAGCAAGTACAGTGTATCCTACTGAAGAGGAGCTACTGTTCTTGTCAGTTTTTTAAGCAGAGTTGAACTACATATGGCCCGTGTGTAGGAAGCACAGTTCTTTTGTTCTGAGCAAGCTCACTGTTCTGGCCCCATAGGAAACACAGTAGAGTAGAAGAGTGTTCTTTTATCTAAAGCAGAGTGTGTTTCTTGTAAGGCGAGCTAGCATTTGTTTCCCAGTCCTAAATGGAGTTGAATCACATGCAGTTTCTGGTCCTACGAGCAAGAGTTGTTTTCTGGTAAGGAAAGTCACTATTGCGCTCCCATTGCCATACACAGTGCAAATAGCACTCGTGTCTGTTCCCAGCAAGTACAGTGTATCTGACTGAAGAGGAGCTACTGTTCTTGTCAGTTTCCTAAGCAGAGTTGAACTAGTTATGGGCCGTGTGTAGGAAGCACAGTTTTTTGTTCTGAGCAAGCTCACTGTTATGGCCCTATAGGAAACACAATAGAGTAGAAGAGTGCTCTTTTCCCTAAAGCAGAGTGTGTTTCTTGTAAGTCGAACTAGCGTTTGTTTCCCAGTCCTAAATGGAGTTGAATCACATGCAGTTTCTAATCCTATGAGCAAGGGTTGTTTTATAGTAAGAAGAGTCACTATTTCGCTGCCATTGCCATACACAGGACAAATAGCACTGGCGTCTGTTCCCAGCAAGTACAGTGTATTGTACAGAAGAGGATCTACTGTTCTTGTCAGGTTCCTAAGCAGAATTGAACTAGGTATGGCCATGTGTGTAGGAAGCACAGTTCTAATGTTCTGAGCAATTTCACTCTTTCGGCTCTATAGGAAACACAGTAGAGTAGAAGAGTGCTCTTTTCTGAAAAGCAGAGTGTGTTTCTTGGAAGTCGAGCTAGCGTTTGTTTCCTAGTCCTAAATGGAGTTGAGTCACATGCAGTTTTTTGTCCTACGAGCAAGAGTTGTTTTCTGGTAAGACAAGTCACTATTGTGCTCCAATTGCCATACACAGTGCAAATAGCACTCGCGTCTGTTCCCTGCAAGTACAGTGTATTGGAAGGAAGAGGAGCTAATGTTCTTGTCAGTTTACTAAGCAGAGTTGAACTAGATATGGCCCGTATGTGTAGGAAGCACAGTTCTTTTGTTCTGAGCAAGCTCACTGTTCGGACCACATAGGAAACACAGTAGAGTAGAAGAGTGCTCTTTTCTCAAAAGCAGAGTGTGTTTCATGTAAGGCGAGCTAGCATTTGTTTCCCATTCCTAAATGGAGTTGAATCTCATGCAGTTTCTGGTCTTACGAGCAAGAGTTGTTTTCTGGTAAGGAAAGTCACTATTGCGCTACCATTGACATACACAGTGCAAATAGCATTCGCGTCTATTCCCAGCAAGTACAGTGTATCAGAATGAAGAGGACCTACTGTTCTTGTCAGTTTCCTAAGCAGAGTTGAACTAGATATGGCCCGTGTGTAGGAAGCACAGTTCTTTTGTTCTGAGCAAGCTCACTGTTCTGGCCCTATAGGAAACACAGTAGAGTAGAAGAGTGCTCTTTTCTCTAAAGCAGAGTGTGTTTCTTGTAAGGTGAGCCAGCTTTTGTTTCCCAGTCCTAAATGGAGTTGAATCACATGCAGTTTCTGGTCCTACAAGCAAGAGTTGTTTTCTGGTAAGTAGAGTCACTATTGCGCTGCCATTGCCATACACAGGACAAATAGCACTGGCGTCTGTTTCCAGCAGGTACAGTGTATTGGACTATAGAGGATCTCTGTTCTTGTCAGGTTCCTAAGCAGAATTGAACTAGATATGGCCGTGTGTGTAGGAAGCACAGTTCTTTTGTTCTGAGCAAGCTCAATGTTCGGACCCCATAGGAAACACAGTAGAGTAGAAGAGTGCTCTTTTCTCAAAAGCAGAGTGTGTTTTTTGTAAGTCGAGCTAGCGTTTGTTTCCCAGACCTAAATCGAGTTGAGTCACATGCAGTTTTTTGTCCTATGAGCAAGAGTTGTTTTCTGGTAAGACGAGTCACTATTGTGCTCCAATGCCATACACAGTGCAAATAGCACTCGCATCTGTTCCCCGCAAGTATAGTGTATCGGACTGAAGAGGAGCTACTGTTCTTGTCAGTTTCCTAAGCAGAGTTGAACTACGTATGGCCCGTGTGTAGGAAGAACAGTTCTTTTGTTCTGAGCAAGCTCACTGTTCTGGCCCTATAGGAAACACAATAGAATAGAAGAGTGCTTTTTTCCCTAAAGCAGAGTGTGTTTCTTGTAAGGCGAGCTAGCGTTTGTTTCCCAGTCCTAAATGGAGTTGAATCACATGCAGTTTCTAATCCTACTAGCAAGGGTTGTTTTATGGTAAGAAGAGTCACTATTGCGCTGCCATTGCCATACACAGGACAAATAGCCATGGCGTCTGTTCCCAGCAAGTACAGTGTATTGGACTGAAGAGGATCTACTGTTCTTGTCAGGTTCCTAAGCAGAATTGAACTAGATATGGCCGTGTGTGTAGGAAGCACAGTTCTTTTGTTCTGAGCAAGCTCACTGTTCGGACCCCATAGGAAACACAGTAGAGTAGAAGAGTGCTCTTTTCTCTAAAGCAGAGTGTGTTTCTTGTAAGTCGAGCTAGCATTTGTTTCCCAGTCCTAAATGGAGTTGAGTCACATGCAGTTTTTTGTCCCACGAGCAAGAGTTGTTTTCTGGTAAGACGAGTCACTATTGTGCTCCAATGCCATACACAGTGCAAATAGCACTCGCTTCTGTTCCCTGCAAGTACAGTGTATCGGACTGAAGAGGAGCTACTGTTCTTGTTTGTTTCCTAAGCAGAGTTGAACGAGATATGGCCCGTGTGTGTAGAAAGCACAGTTCTTTTGTTCTGAGCAAGCTCACTGTTCGGACCCCATAGGAAACACAGTAGAGTAGAAGAGTGCTCTTTTCTCAAAAGCAGAGTGTGTTTCATGTAAGGCGAGCTAGCATTTGTTTCCCAGTCCTAAATGGAGTTGAATCACATGCAGTTTCTGGTCCTACGAGCAAGAGTTTTTTTCTTGTAAGGAAAGTCACTATTGCGCTCTCATTGCCATACACAGTGCAAATAGCACTCGAGTCTGTTCCCAGCAAGTACAGTGTATCGGACTGAAGAGGAGCTACTGTTCTTGTCAGTTTTCTAAGCAGAGTTGAACTAGTTATGGCCCGTGTGTGGGAAGCACAGTTCTTTTGTTCTGAGCAAGCTCACTGTTCTGGCCCTATAGGAAACACAATAGAGTAGAAGAGTGCTCTTTTCCCTAAAGCAGAGTGTGTTTCTTGTAAGGCGAGCTAGCGTTTGTTTCCCAGTCCTAAATGGAGTTGAATCACATGCAGTTTCTAGTCCTACGAGCAAGAATTGTTTTATGGTAAGAAGAGTCACTATTGCGCTCCCATTGCCCTACACAAGGCAAATAGCACTCGCGTCTTTTCCCAGCAAGTACAGTGTATTGGACTGAGTAGAGGCTACTGTTCTTGTCAGTTTACTAAGCAGAGTTGAACTAGATTTGTTCCGTGTGTGTAGGAAGCACAGTTCTTTTGTTCTGAGCAAGCTCACTGTTTGGACCCCATAGGAAACACAGTAGAGTAGAAGAGTGCTCTTTTCTCTAAAGCAGAGTGTGTTTCTTGTAAGGCGAGCTACTGTTTGTTTCCCAGTCCTAAATGGAGTTGAATCACATGCAGTTTCTGGTCCTACGAGCAAGAGTTGTTTTCTGGTAAGGAAAGTCACTATTGTGCGCTCATTGCCATACACAGTGCAAATAGCCCTCCCGTCTGTTCCCAGCAAGTACAGTGTATTGGACTGAAGAGGAGCTACTGTTCTTCTCAGTTTCCTAAGCAGAGTTGAACTAGATACGTCCCGTGTGTGTAGGAAGTACAGTTCTTTTTTTCTGAGCAAGCTCACTGTTCTGGCCCTATAGGAAACACAGTAGAGTAGAAGAGTGCTCTTTTCTCAAAAGCAGAGTGTGTTTCTTTTAAAGCGAGCTAGAGTTTTTTTCCCAGTCCTAAATGGAGTTGAATCACATGCAGTTTCTGGTCCTATGAGCAAGAGTTGTTTTCTGGGGGAAGAGTCACTATTGCGCTGCCTTTGCCATACACAGGACAAATAGCACTGGCGTCTGTTCCCAGCAAGTACAGTGCATTGGACTGAAGAGGATCTACTGTTCTTGTCAGGTTGCTAAGCAGAATTGAACTAGATATGGCCGTGTGTGTAGGAAGCACAGTTTTTTTGTTCTGAGCAAGCTCACTGTTCGGGACACATAGGAAACACAATAGAGTAGAAGAGTGCTCTTTTCTCAAAAGCAGAGTGTGTTTCTTGTAAGTCGAGCTAGCGTTTGTTTCCCAGTCCTAAATGGAGTTGAGTCACATGCAGTTTTTTTTCTACGAGCAAGAGTTGTTTTCTGGTAAGACATGTCACTATTGTGCTCCAATTGCCATACACAGTGCAAATAGCACTCGCGTCTGTTCCCCGCAAGTACAGTGTATTGGACGGAAGAGGAGCTACTGTTCTTGTCAGTTTCCTAAGCAGAGTTGAACTAGATATGGCCCGTGTGTGTAGGAAGCACAGTTCTTTTTTGTGAGCAAGCTCACTGTTCGGACCCCATAGGAAACACAGTAGAGTAGAAGAGTGCTCTTTTCTCTAAAGCAGAGTGTGTTTCATGTAAGGTGAGCTAGCATTTGTTTCCCAGTCTTAAATGGAGTTGAATCACATGCAGTTTCTGGTCTTAGGAACAAGAGTTGTTTTCTGGTAAGGAAAGTCACTTTTGCGCTGCCATTGCCATACACAGTACAAATAGCACTCGCATCTGTTCCCAGCAAGTACAGTGTATCAGACTGAAGAGGAGCTACTGTTCTTGTCAGTTTCCTAAGCAGAGTTGAACTAGATATGGCCCGTGCGTAGGAAGCACAGTCCTTTTGTTCTGAGCAAGCTCACTGTTCGGACCCTATAAGAAAAACAGTAGAGTAGAAGAGTGCTCTTTTCTCTAAAGCAGAGTGTGTTTCTTGTAAGGTGAGCTAGCTTTTGTTTCCCAGTCCTAAATGGAGTTGAATCACATGCAGTTTCTGGTCCTATGAGCAAGAGTTGTTTTATGGTAAGAAGAGTCACTATTGCGCTCCCATTGCCCTACACAAGGCAAATAGCACTCGCGTCTTTTCCCAGCAAGTACAGTGTATTGGACTGAGTAGAGGCTACTGTTCTTGTCAGTTTACTAAGCAGAGTTGAACTAGATTTGTTCCGTGTGTGTAGGAAGCACAGTTCTTTTGTTCTGAGCAAGCTCACTGTTTGGACCCCATAGGAAACACAGTAGAGTAGAAGAGTGCTCTTTTCTCTAAAGCAGAGTGTGTTTCTTGTAAGGCGAGCTACTGTTTGTTTCCCAGTCCTAAATGGAGTTGAATCACATGCAGTTTCTGGTCCTACGAGCAAGAGTTGTTTTCTGGTAAGGAAAGTCACTATTGTGCGCTCATTGCCATACACAGTGCAAATAGCCCTCCCGTCTGTTCCCAGCAAGTACAGTGTATTGGACTGAAGAGGAGCTACTGTTCTTCTCAGTTTCCTAAGCAGAGTTGAACTAGATACGTCCCGTGTGTGTAGGAAGTACAGTTCTTTTTTTCTGAGCAAGCTCACTGTTCTGGCCCTATAGGAAACACAGTAGAGTAGAAGAGTGCTCTTTTCTCAAAAGCAGAGTGTGTTTCTTTTAAAGCGAGCTAGAGTTTTTTTCCCAGTCCTAAATGGAGTTGAATCACATGCAGTTTCTGGTCCTATGAGCAAGAGTTGTTTTCTGGGGGAAGAGTCACTATTGCGCTGCCTTTGCCATACACAGGACAAATAGCACTGGCGTCTGTTCCCAGCAAGTACAGTGCATTGGACTGAAGAGGATCTACTGTTCTTGTCAGGTTGCTAAGCAGAATTGAACTAGATATGGCCGTGTGTGTAGGAAGCACAGTTTTTTTGTTCTGAGCAAGCTCACTGTTCGGGACACATAGGAAACACAATAGAGTAGAAGAGTGCTCTTTTCTCAAAAGCAGAGTGTTTTTCTTGTAAGTCGAGCTAGCGTTTGTTTCCCAGTCCTAAATGGAGTTGAGTCACATGCAGTTTTTTTTCTACGAGCAAGAGTTGTTTTCTGGTAAGACATGTCACTATTGTGCTCCAATTGCCATACACAGTGCAAATAGCACTCGCGTCTGTTCCCCGCAAGTACAGTGTATTGGACGGAAGAGGAGCTACTGTTCTTGTCAGTTTCCTAAGCAGAGTTGAACTAGATATGGCCCGTGTGTGTAGGAAGCACAGTTCTTTTTTGTGAGCAAGCTCACTGTTCGGACCCCATAGGAAACACAGTAGAGTAGAAGAGTGCTCTTTTCTCTAAAGCAGAGTGTGTTTCATGTAAGGTGAGCTAGCATTTGTTTCCCAGTCTTAAATGGAGTTGAATCACATGCAGTTTCTGGTCTTAGGAACAAGAGTTGTTTTCTGGTAAGGAAAGTCACTTTTGCGCTGCCATTGCCATACACAGTACAAATAGCACTCGCATCTGTTCCCAGCAAGTACAGTGTATCAGACTGAAGAGGAGCTACTGTTCTTGTCAGTTTCCTAAGCAGAGTTGAACTAGATATGGCCCGTGCGTAGGAAGCACAGTCCTTTTGTTCTGAGCAAGCTCACTGTTCGGACCCTATAAGAAAAACAGTAGAGTAGAAGAGTGCTCTTTTCTCTAAAGCAGAGTGTGTTTCTTGTAAGGTGAGCTAGCTTTTGTTTCCCAGTCCTAAATGGAGTTGAATCACATGCAGTTTCTGGTCCTATGAGCAAGAGTTGTTTACTGGTAAGAACAGTCACTATTGCGCTGCCATTGCCATACACAGGACAAATAGCACTGGCGTCTGTTCCCAGCAGGTACAGTGTATTAGACTATAGAGGATCTACTGTTCTTGTCAGGTTCCTAAGCAGAATTGAACTAGATATGGCCGTGTGTGTAGGAAGCACAGTTCTTTTGTTCTGAGCAAGCTCAATGTTCGGACCCCATAGGAAACACAGTAGAGTAGAAGAGTGCTCTTTTCTCAAAAGTAGAGTGTGTTTTTTGTAAGTCGAGCTAGCGTTTGTTTCCCAGTCCTAAATGGAGT
This sequence comes from Peromyscus eremicus, assembly GCF_949786415.1. Lineage (NCBI taxonomy): Eukaryota > Metazoa > Chordata > Mammalia > Rodentia > Cricetidae > Peromyscus > Peromyscus eremicus. Next base: position 33,906 of record NW_026735601.1, on the reverse strand, counting down.
TGAGTCACATGCAGTTTTTTGTCCTACGAGCAAGAGTTGTTTTCTGGTAAGACGAGTCACTATTGTGCTCCAATGCCATACACAGTGCAAATAGCACTCGCATCTGTTCCCCGCAAGTATAGTGTATCGGACTGAAGAGGAGCTACTGTTCTTGTCAGTTTCCTAAGCAGAGTTGAACTAGGTATGGCACGTGTGTAGGAAGAACAGTTCTTTTGTTCTGAGCAAGCTCACTGTTCTGGCCCTATAGGAAACACAATAGAATAGAAGAGTGCTCTTTTCCCTAAAGCAGAGTGTGTTTCTTGTAAGGCGAGCTAGCGTTTGTTTCCCAGTCCTAAATGGAGTTGAATCACATGCAGTTTCTAATCCTACTAGCAAGGGTTGTTTTATGTTAAGAAGAGTCACTATTGCGCTGCCATTGCCATACACAGGACAAATAGCCCTGGCGTCTGTTCCCAGCAAGTACAGTGTATTGGACTGAAGAGGATCTACTGTTCTTGTCAGGTTCCTAAGCAGAATTGAACTAGATATGGCCGTGTGTGTAGGAAGCACAGTTCTTTTGTTCTGAGCAAGCTCACTGTTCGGACCCCATAGGAAACACAGTAGAGTAGACAAGTGCTCTTTTCTCTAAAGCAGAGTGTGTTTCTTGTAAGTCGAGTTAGTGTTTGTTTCCCAGTCCTAAATGGAGTTGAGTCACATGCAGTTTTTTGTCCCACGAGCAAGAGTTGTTTTCTGGTAAGACGAGTCACTATTGTGCTCCAATGCCATACACAGTGCAAATAGCACTCGCTTCTGTTCCCTGCAAGTACAGTGTATCGGACTGAAGAGGAGCTACTGTTCTTGTTTGTTTCCTAAGCAGAGTTGAACTAGATATGGCCCGTGTGTGTAGAAAGCACAGTTCTTTTGTTCTGAGCAAGCTCACTGTTCGGACCCCATAGGAAACACAGTAGAGTAGAAGAGTGCTCTTTTCTCAAAAGCAGAGTGTGTTTCATGTAAGGCGAGCTAGCATTTGTTTCCCAGTCCTAAATGGAGTTGAATCACATGCAGTTTCTGGTCCTACGAGCAAGAGTTGTTTTCTGGTAAGGAATGTCACTATTGTGCTCCCATTGCCATACACAGTGCAAATAGCACTCGAGTCTGTTCCCAGCAAATACAGTGTATCGGACTGAAGAGGAGCTACTGTTCTTGTCAGTTTCCTAAGCAGAGTTGAACTAGATATGGCCCGTGTGTAGGAAGCACAGTTCTTTGTTCTGAGCAAGCTCACTGTTATGGCCCTATAGGAAACACAATAGAGTAGAAGAGTGCTCTTTTCCCTAAAGCAGAGTGTGTTTCTTGTAAGTCGAGCTAGCGTTTGTTTCCCAGTCCTAAATGGAGTTGAATCACATGCAGTTTCTAATCCTATGAGCAAGGGTTGTTTTATAGTAAGAAGAGTCACTATTTCGCTGCCATTGCCATACACAGGACAAATAGCACTGGCGTCTGTTCCCAGCAAGTACAGTGTATTGTACAGAAGAGGATCTACTGTTCTTGTCAGGTTCCTAAGCAGAATTGAACTAGGTATGGCCATGTGTGTAGGAAGCACAGTTCTAATGTTCTGAGCAATTTCACTCTTTCGGCTCTATAGGAAACACAGTAGAGTAGAAGAATGCTCTTTTCTCAAAAGCAGAGTGTGTTTCTTGGAGGTCGAGCTAGCGTTTGTTTCCTAGTCCTAAATGGAGTTGAGTCACATGCAGTTTTTTGTCCTACGAGCAAGAGTTGTTTTCTGGTAAGACAAGTCACTATTGTGCTCCAATTGCCATACACAGTGCAAATAGCACTCGCGTCTGTTCCCTGCAAGTACAGTGTATTGGAAGGAAGAGGAGCTATTGTTCTTGTCAGTTTACTAAGCAGAGTTGAACTAGATATGGCCCGTGTGTGTAGGAAGCACAGTTCTTTTGTTCTGAGCAAGCTCACTGTTCAGAACCCGTAGGAAACACAGTAGAGTAGAAGAGTGCTCTTTTCTCAAAAGCAGAGTGTGTTTCTTGTAAGGCGAGCTAGCATTTGTTTCCCAGTCCTAAATGGAGTTGAATCACATGCAGTTTCTGGTCCTACGAGCAAGAGTTGTTTTCTGGTAAGGAAAGCCACTATTGCGCTCCCATTGCCATACACAGTGCAAATAGCACTCGCGTCTCTTCCCAGCAAGTACAGTGTATCGGCCTGAAGAGGAGCTACTGTTCTTGTCAGTTTTCTAAGTAGAGTTGAACTAGTTATGGCCCGTGTGCAGGAAGCTCAGTTCTTTTGTTCTGAGCAAGCTCACTGTTCTGGCCCTATAGGAAACACAATAGAGTAGAAGAGTGCTCTTTTCCCTATAGTAGAGTGTGTTTCTTGTAAGGCAAGCTAGCGTTTGTTTCCCAGTCCTAAATGGAGTTGAATCACATGCAGTTTCTAGTCCTACGAGCAAGAGTTGTTTTCTGGTAAGGAAAGTCACTATTGCGCTCCCATTGCCATACACAGTGCAAATAGCACTCGTGTCTGTTCCAGCAAGTACAGTGTATTGTACAGAAGAGGATCTACTGTTCTTGTCAGGTTCCTAAGCAGAATTGAACTAGATATGGCCGTGTGTGTAGGAAGCACAGTTCAAATGTTCTGAGCAAGTTCACTCTTCTGGCTCTATCGGAAACACAGAAGAGTAGAAGAGTGCTCTTTTCTCAAAAGCAGAGTGTGTTTCTTGGAAGTCGAGCTAGCGTTTGTTTCCAGGTCCTAAATGGAGTTGAGTCACATGCAGTTTTTTGTCCTACGAGCAAGAGTTATTTTCTGGTAAGACAAGTCACTATTGTGCTCCAATTGCCATACACAGTGCAAATAGCTCTCGCGTCTGTTCCCTGCAAGTACAGTGTATTGGAAGGAAGAGGGGCTATTGTTCTTGTCAGTTTCCTAAGTAGAGTTGAACTAGATATGGCCCATGTGTGTAGGAAGCACAGTTCTTTTGTTCTGAGCAAGCTCAATGTTCGGACCCCATAGGAAACACAGTAGAGTAAAAGAGTGCTCTTTTCTCAAAAGCAGAGTGTGTTTCATGTAAGGCGAGCTAGCATTTGTTTCCCAGTCCTAAATGGAGTTGAATCTCATGCAGTTTCTGGTCTTACGAGCAAGAGTTGTTTTCTGGTAAGGAAAGTCACTATTGCGCTCCCATTGACATACACAGTACAAATAGCCCACGCGTCTGTTCCCAGCAATTACAGTGTATCCTACTGAAGAGGAGCTACTGTTCTTGTCAGTTTCCTAAGCAGAGTTGAACTACATATGGCCCGTGTGTAGGAAGCACAGTTCTTTTGTTCTGAGCAAGCTCACTGTTCTGGCCCCATAGGAAACACAGTAGAGTAGAAGAGTGTTCTTTTATCTAAAGCAGAGTGTGTTTCTTGTAAGGCGAGCTAGCATTTGTTTCCCAGTCCTAAATGGAGTTGAATCACATGCAGTTTCTGGTCCTACGAGCAAGAGTTGTTTTCTGGTAAGGAAAGTCACTATTGCGCTCCCATTGCCATACACAGTGCAAATAGCACTCGTGTCTGTTCCCAGCAAGTACAGTGTATCTGACTGAAGAGGAGCTACTGTTCTTGTCAGTTTCCTAAGCAGAGTTGAACTAGTTATGGGCCGTGTGTAGGAAGCACAGTTCTTTGTTCTGAGCAAGCTCACTGTTATGGCCCTATAGGAAACACAATAGAGTAGAAGAGTGCTCTTTTCCCTAAAGCAGAGTGTGTTTCTTGTAAGTCGAGCTAGCGTTTGTTTCCCAGTCCTAAATGGAGTTGAATCACATGCAGTTTCTAATCCTATGAGCAAGGGTTGTTTTATAGTAAGAAGAGTCACTATTTCGCTGCCATTGCCATACACAGGACAAATAGCACTGGCGTCTGTTCCCAGCAAGTACAGTGTATTGTACAGAAGAGGATCTACTGTTCTTGTCAGGTTCCTAAGCAGAATTGAACTAGGTATGGCCATGTGTGTAGGAAGCACAGTTCTAATGTTCTGAGCAATTTCACTCTTTCGGCTCTATAGGAAACACAGTAGAGTAGAAGAGTGCTCTTTTCTGAAAAGCAGAGTGTGTTTCTTGGAAGTCGAGCTAGCGTTTGTTTCCTAGTCCTAAATGGAGTTGAGTCACATGCAGTTTTTTGTCCTACGAGCAAGAGTTGTTTTCTGGTAAGACAAGTCACTATTGTGCTCAAATTGCCATACACAGTGCAAATAGCACTCGCGTCTGTTCCCTGCAAGTACAGTGTATTGGAAGGAAGAGGAGCTAATGTTCTTGTCAGTTTACTAAGCAGAGTTGAACTAGATATGGCCCATGTGTGTAGGAAGCACAGTTCTTTTGTTCTGAGCAAGCTCACTGTTCGGACCACATAGGAAACACAGTAGAGTAGAAGAGTGCTCTTTTCTCAAAAGCAGAGTGTGTTTCATGTAAGGCGAGCTAGCATTTGTTTCCCATTCCTAAATGGAGTTGAATCTCATGCAGTTTCTGGTCTTACGAGCAAGAGTTGTTTTCTGGTAAGGAAAGTCACTATTGCGCTACCATTGACATACACAGTGCAAATAGCATTCGCGTCTATTCCCAGCAAGTACAGTGTATCAGAATGAAGAGGACCTACTGTTCTTGTCAGTTTCCTAAGCAGAGTTGAACTAGATATGGCCCGTGTGTAGGAAGCACAGTTCTTTTGTTCTGAGCAAGCTCACTGTTCTGGCCCTATAGGAAACACAGTAGAGTAGAAGAGTGCTCTTTTCTCTAAAGCAGAGTGTGTTTCTTGTAAGGTGAGCCAGCTTTTGTTTCCCAGTCCTAAATGGAGTTGAATCACATGCAGTTTCTGGTCCTACAAGCAAGAGTTTTTTTCTGGTAAGTAGAGTCACTATTGCGCTGCCATTGCCATACACAGGACAAATAGCACTGGCGTCTGTTTCCAGCAGGTACAGTGTATTGGACTATAGAGGATCTCTGTTCTTGTCAGGTTCCTAAGCAGAATTGAACTAGATATGGCCGTGTGTGTAGGAAGCACAGTTCTTTTGTTCTGAGCAAGCTCAATGTTCGGACCCCATAGGAAACACAGTAGAGTAGAAGAGTGCTCTTTTCTCAAAAGCAGAGTGTGTTTTTTGTAAGTCGAGCTAGCGTTTGTTTCCCAGACCTAAATCGAGTTGAGTCACATGCAGTTTTTTGTCCTATGAGCAAGAGTTGTTTTCTGGTAAGACGAGTCACTATTGTGCTCCAATGCCATACACAGTGCAAATAGCACTCGCATCTGTTCCCCGCAAGTATAGTGTATCGGACTGAAGAGGAGCTACTGTTCTTGTCAGTTTCCTAAGCAGAGTTGAACTAGGTATGGCCCGTGTGTAGGAAGAACAGTTCTTTTGTTCTGAGCAAGCTCACTGTTCTGGCCCTATAGGAAACACAATAGAATAGAAGAGTGCTTTTTTCCCTAAAGCAGAGTGTGTTTCTTGTAAGGCGAGCTAGCGTTTGTTTCCCAGTCCTAAATGGAGTTGAATCACATGCAGTTTCTAATCCTACTAGCAAGGGTTGTTTTATGGTAAGAAGAGTCACTATTGCGCTGCCATTGCCATACACAGGACAAATAGCCATGGCGTCTGTTCCCAGCAAGTACAGTGTATTGGACTGAAGAGGATCTACTGTTCTTGTCAGGTTCCTAAGCAGAATTGAACTAGATATGGCCGTGTGTGTAGGAAGCACAGTTCTTTTGTTCTGAGCAAGCTCACTGTTCGGACCCCATTGGAAACACAGTAGAGTAGAAGAGTGCTCTTTTCTCTAAAGCAGAGTGTGTTTCTTGTAAGTCGAGCTAGCATTTGTTTCCCAGTCCTAAATGGAGTTGAGTCACATGCAGTTTTTTGTCCCACGAGCAAGAGTTGTTTTCTGGTAAGACGAGTCACTATTGTGCTCCAATGCCATACACAGTGCAAATAGCACTCGCTTCTGTTCCCTGCAAGTACAGTGTATCGGACTGAAGAGGAGCTACTGTTCTTGTTTGTTTCCTAAGCAGAGTTGAACGAGATATGGCCCGTGTGTGTAGAAAGCACAGTTCTTTTGTTCTGAGCAAGCTCACTGTTCGGACCCCATAGGAAACACAGTAGAGTAGAAGAGTGCTCTTTTCTCAAAAGCAGAGTGTGTTTCATGTAAGGCGAGCTAGCATTTGTTTCCCAGTCCTAAATGGAGTTGAATCACATGCAGTTTCTGGTCCTACGAGCAAGAGTTTTTTTCTTGTAAGGAAAGTCACTATTGCGCTCCCATTGCCATACACAGTGCAAATAGCACTCGAGTCTGTTCCCAGCAAGTACAGTGTATCGGACTGAAGAGGAGCTACTGTTCTTGTCAGTTTTCTAAGCAGAGTTGAACTAGTTATGGCCCGTGTGTGGGAAGCACAGTTCTTTTGTTCTGAGCAAGCTCACTGTTCTGGCCCTATAGGAAACACAATAGAGTAGAAGAGTGCTCTTTTCCCTAAAGCAGAGTGTGTTTCTTGTAAGGCGAGCTAGCGTTTGTTTCCCAGTCCTAAATGGAGTTGAATCACATGCAGTTTCTAGTCCTACGAGCAAGAATTGTTTTATGGTAAGAAGAGTCACTATTGCGCTCCCATTGCCCTACACAAGGCAAATAGCACTCGCGTCTTTTCCCAGCAAGTACAGTGTATTGGACTGAGTAGAGGCTACTGTTCTTGTCAGTTTACTAAGCAGAGTTGAACTAGATTTGTTCCGTGTGTGTAGGAAGCACAGTTCTTTTGTTCTGAGCAAGCTCACTGTTTGGACCCCATAGGAAACACAGTAGAGTAGAAGAGTGCTCTTTTCTCTAAAGCAGAGTGTGTTTCTTGTAAGGCGAGCTACTGTTTGTTTCCCAGTCCTAAATGGAGTTGAATCACATGCAGTTTCTGGTCCTACGAGCAAGAGTTGTTTTCTGGTAAGGAAAGTCACTATTGTGCGCTCATTGCCATACACAGTGCAAATAGCCCTCCCGTCTGTTCCCAGCAAGTACAGTGTATTGGACTGAAGAGGAGCTACTGTTCTTCTCAGTTTCCTAAGCAGAGTTGAACTAGATACGTCCCGTGTGTGTAGGAAGTACAGTTCTTTTTTTCTGAGCAAGCTCACTGTTCTGGCCCTATAGGAAACACAGTAGAGTAGAAGAGTGCTCTTTTCTCAAAAGCAGAGTGTGTTTCTTTTAAAGCGAGCTAGAGTTTTTTTCCCAGTCCTAAATGGAGTTGAATCACATGCAGTTTCTGGTCCTATGAGCAAGAGTTGTTTTCTGGGGGAAGAGTCACTATTGCGCTGCCTTTGCCATACACAGGACAAATAGCACTGGCGTCTGTTCCCAGCAAGTACAGTGCATTGGACTGAAGAGGATCTACTGTTCTTGTCAGGTTGCTAAGCAGAATTGAACTAGATATGGCCGTGTGTGTAGGAAGCACAGTTTTTTTGTTCTGAGCAAGCTCACTGTTCGGGACACATAGGAAACACAATAGAGTAGAAGAGTGCTCTTTTCTCAAAAGCAGAGTGTGTTTCTTGTAAGTCGAGCTAGCGTTTGTTTCCCAGTCCTAAATGGAGTTGAGTCACATGCAGTTTTTTTTCTACGAGCAAGAGTTGTTTTCTGGTAAGACATGTCACTATTGTGCTCCAATTGCCATACACAGTGCAAATAGCACTCGCGTCTGTTCCCCGCAAGTACAGTGTATTGGACGGAAGAGGAGCTACTGTTCTTGTCAGTTTCCTAAGCAGAGTTGAACTAGATATGGCCCGTGTGTGTAGGAAGCACAGTTCTTTTTTGTGAGCAAGCTCACTGTTCGGACCCCATAGGAAACACAGTAGAGTAGAAGAGTGCTCTTTTCTCTAAAGCAGAGTGTGTTTCATGTAAGGTGAGCTAGCATTTGTTTCCCAGTCTTAAATGGAGTTGAATCACATGCAGTTTCTGGTCTTACGAACAAGAGTTGTTTTCTGGTAAGGAAAGTCACTTTTGCGCTGCCATTGCCATACACAGTACAAATAGCACTCGCATCTGTTCCCAGCAAGTACAGTGTATCAGACTGAAGAAGAGCTACTGTTCTTGTCAGTTTCCTAAGCAGAGTTGAACTAGATATGGCCCGTGCGTAGGAAGCACAGTCCTTTTGTTCTGAGCAAGCTCACTGTTCGGACCCTATAAGAAAAACAGTAGAGTAGAAGAGTGCTCTTTTCTCTAAAGCAGAGTGTGTTTCTTGTAAGGTGAGCTAGCTTTTGTTTCCCAGTCCTAAATGGAGTTGAATCACATGCAGTTTCTGGTCCTATGAGCAAGAGTTGTTTACTGGTAAGAAGAGTCACTATTGCGCTGCCATTGCCATACACAGGACTAATAGCACTGGTGTCTGTTCCCAGCAAGTACAGTGTAGTGGACTGAAGAGAATCTACTGTTCTTGTCAGGTTCCTAAGCAGAATTGAACTAGATATGGCCGTGTGTGTAGGAAGCACAGTTCTTTTGTTCTGAGTAAACTTGCTTTTCGGACCCCAAAGGAAACACAGTAGAGTAGAAGAGTGCTCTTTTCTCAAAAGCAGAGTGTGTTTCTTGTAAGGCGAGCTAGCATTTGTTTCCCAGTCCTAAATGGATTTGAGTCACATGCAGTTGTTTGTCCTACGAGCAAGAGTTGTTTTCTGGTAAGACGAGTCACTATTGTGCTCCAATTGCCATACACAGTGCAAATAGCACTCGCGTCTGTTCCCCGCAAGTACAGTGTATTGGACTGAAGAGGAGCTACTGTTCTTGTCAGTTTCCTAAGCAGAGTTGAACTAGATATGGCCCGTGTGTGTAGGAAGCACAGATCTTTTGTTCTGAGCAAGCTCACTGTTTGGACCCCATAGGAAACACAGTAGAGTAGAAGAGTGCTCTTTTCTCTAAAGCAGAGTGTCTTTCTTGTAAGGCGAGCTAGCGTTTGTTTCCCAGTCGTAAATGGAGTGGAATCACATGCAGTTTCTGGTCCTACGAGCAAGAGTTGTTTTCTGGTAAGGAAAGTCACTATTGAGCTCCCATTGCCATACACAGTGCAAATAGCACTCGCATCTGTTCCCAGCAAGTACAGTGTTTCGGACTGAAGAGGAGCGACTGTTCTTGTCAGGTTCCTAAGCAGAGTTGAACTAGTTATGGCCTGTGTAGGAAGCACAGTTCTTTTGTTCTGAGCAAGCTCACTGTTCTGGCCCTATAGGAAACACAGTAGAGTAGAAGAGTGCTCTTTTCCCTAAAGCAGAGTGTGTTTCTTGTAAGGCGAGCTAACGTTTGTTTCCCAGTCCTAAATGGAGTTGAATCACATGCAGTTTCTAGTCCTATGAGCACGAGTAGTTTTATGGTAAGAAGAGTCACTATTGCGCTGCCATTGCCATACACAGGACAAATAGCACTGGCGTCTGTTCCCAGCAAGTACAGTGTATTGTAATGAAGAGGATCTACTGTTCTTCTCAGGTTCCTAAGCAGAATTGAACTAGATATGGCCGTGTGTGTAGGAAGCACAGTTCTTATGTTCTGAGCAAGCTCACTGTTCTGGCCCTATAGGAAACACAGTAGAGTAGAAGAGTGCTCTTTTCTCAAAAGCAGAGTGTGTTTTTGTAAGGTGAGCTAGCGTTTGTTTCCTAGTCCCAAATGGAGTTGAATCACATGCAGTTTCTGGTCCTACGAACAAGAGTTTTTTTCTGGTAAGGAAAGTCACTATTGCGCTCCCATTGCCCTACACAAGGCAAAAAGCACTCGCGTCTTTTCCCAGCAAGTACAGTGTATTGGACTGAATAGGAGCTACTGTTCTTGTCAGTTTCCTAAGCAGAGTTGAACTAGATATGGCCCGTGTGTGGAGAAAGCACAGTTCTTTTTTGTGAGCAAGCTCACTGTTTGGACCCCATAGGAAACACAGTAGAGTAGAAGAGTGCTCTTTTCTCTAAAGCAGAGTGTGTTTCTTGTAAGGCGAGCTATCGTTTGTTTACCAGTCCTAAATGGAGTTGAATCACATGCAGTTTCTGGTCCTAAGAGCAAGAGTGTTTTCTGGTAAGGAAAGTCACTATTGCGCTCCCCTTGCCATACATAGTGCCAATAGCTCTCACGTCTGTTCCCAGCAAGTACAGGGTATTGGACTGAAAAGGAGCTACTGTTCTTCTCAGTTTCCTAAGCAGAGTTGAACTAGATGTGGCCTGTGTGTGTAGGAAGCACAGTTCTTTTGTTCTGAGCAAGCTCACTCTTCTGGCCCTATAGGAAACACAGTAGAGTAGAAGAGTGTTCTTTTCTCTAAAGCAGAGTGTGTTTCTTGTAAGGGGAGTTAGCGTTTGTTTCCGAGTCCTAAATGGAGTTGAATCACATGCAGCTTCTTGTCCTAAGAGCAAGAGTTGTTTTAAGTAAGAAGAGTCACTATTGCGCTGCCATTGCCATACACAGTACAAATGGCACTGGCGTCTGTTCCCAGCAAGTACAGTGTATTGGACTGAAGAGGATCTACTGTTCTTGTCAGGTTCCTAAGCAGAATTGAACTAGATATGGCCGTGTGTGTAGGAAGCACAGTTCTTTTGTTCTGAGCCAGCTCATTGTTCTGGCCCTATAGGAAACACAGTAGACTAGAAGAGTGATCTTTTCTCTAAAGCAGAGTGTGTTTCTTGTAAGGCGAGCTAGCGTTTGTTTCCCAGTTCTAAATGGAGTTGAGTCACATGCTTTTTTTTGTCCTACAAGCAAGAGTTGTTTTCTGGTAAGACAAGTCACTATTGTGCTCCAATTGCTATACACAGTGCAAAAAGCCCTCTCGTCTGTTCCCTGCAGGTAAAGTGTATTGGACTGAAGAGGAGCTACTGTTCTTGTCAGTTTCCTAATCAGAGTTGAACTAGATATGGCCCGTGTGTGTAGGAAGCACAGTTCTTTCGTTCTGAGCAAGCTCACTGTTCGGACCCCATAGGAAACACAGTAGAGTAGAAGAGTGCTCTTTTCTCTAAAGCAGAGTGTGTTTCATGTAAGGAGAGCTAGCATTTGTTTCCCAGTCCTAAATGGAGTTGAATCACATGCAGTTTCTGGTCCTACGAGCAAGAGTTGTTTTCTGGTAAGAGTAGTCACTATTGCGCTGCCATTGCCATACACAGGACAAATAGCACTGGCGTCTGTTCCCAGCAAGTACAGTGTATTGGACTGAAGAGGAACTACTGTTCTTGTTTGTTTCCTAAGCAGAGTTGAACTAGATATGGCCCGTGTGTGTAGAAAGCACAGTTCTTTTGTTCTGAGCAAGCTCACTGTTCGGACACCATAGGAAACACAGTAGAGTAGAAGAGTGCTCTTTTCCAAAAGCAGAGTGTGTTTCTTGTAAGGCGAGCTACCCTTTGTTTCCCAGTCCTAAATGGTGTTGAATCACATGCAGTTTCTGGTCCTACGAGCAAGAGTTGTTTTCTGGTAAGTAAAGTCACTATTGCGCTCCCATTGCAATACACAGTGCAAAAAGCCCTCTCGTCTGTTCCCTGCAGGTAAAGTGTATCGGACTGAAGAGGATCTACTGCTCTGGTCAGGTTCCTAAGCAGAATTGAACTAGATATGGCCGTGTGTGTAGGAAGCACAGTTCCTTTTTTCTGACCAAGCTCACTGTTCGGACCCCATAGGATACACAAGAGTAGAAGAGTGCTCTTTTCTCAAAAGCAGAGTGTTTTTCTTGTAAAGCGAGCTAGAGTTTGTTTCCCAGTCCTAAATGGAGTTGAATCACATGCAGTTTCTGGTCCTACGAGCAAGAGTTGTTTTCTGGTAAGAAGAGTCACTATTGTGCTGCCATTGCCCTACACAGGACAAATAGCACTGGCGTCTGTTCCCAGCAAGTACAGTGTATTGGACTGAAGAGGATCTACTGTTCTTGTCAGGTTCCTAAGCAGACTTGAACGAGATATGGCCGTGTGTGTAGGAAGCACAGTTCTTTTGTTCTGAGCAAGCTCACTGTTCTGGCCCTACAGGAAACACAGTAGAGTAGATGAGTGCTCTTTTCTCAAAAGCAGAGTGTGTTTCTTGTAAGGCGAGCTAGGGTTTGTTTCCTAGTCCTAAATGGAGTTGAATCACATGCAGTTTCCTGTCCTAAGAGCAAGAGTTGTTTTCTGGTAAGGAAAGTCACTATTGTGCTCCCCTTGATACATAGTGCAAATAGCTCTCGCGTCTGTTCCCAGCAAGTACAGTGTATCGGACTGAAGAGCAGCTACTGTTCTTGTCAGTTTCCTAAGCAGAGTTGAACTAGATATGGCCCGTGTGTGGAGGAAGCACCGTTCTTATGTTGTGAGCAAGCTCACTGTTCTGGCCCTATAGGAAACACAGTAGAGTAGAAGAGTGCTCTTTTCTCAAAAGCAGAGTGTGTTTTTTAAGGCGAGCTAGCGTTTGTTTCCTAGTCCTAAATGGAGTTGAATCACATGCAGTTTCTGGTCCTATGAACAAGAGTTTTTTTCTGGTAAGAAAAGTCACTATTGTGCTCACATTTCCCTACACAAGGCAAATAGCACTTGCGTCTTTTCCCAGCAAGTACAGTGTATTGGACTGAATAGGAGCTACTGTTCTTGTCAGTTTCCTAAGCAGAGTTGAACTAGATATGGCCCGTGTGTGTAGGAAGCACAGTTCTTTCGTTCTGAGCAAGCTCACTGTTCGGACCCCATAGGAAACACAGTAAAGTAGAAGAGTGCTCTTTTCTCAAAAGCAGAGTGTGTTTCATGTAAGGCGAGCTAGCACTTGTTTCCCATTCCTAAATGGAGTTGAATCACATGCAGTTTCTAGTCCTATGAGCAAGAGTTGTTTTCTGGTAAGGAAAGTCACTATTGTGCTCCCATTGCCATACACAGTGCAAATAGCACTCGTGTCTGTATCGGACTGAACAGGAGCTTCTGTTCTTGTCAGTTTCCTAAGCAGAGTTGAACTAGTTATGGCCCGTGTGTAGGAAGCACAGTTCTTTTGTTTTGAGCAAGCTCACTGTTCTGGCCCTATAGGAAACACAATAGAGTAGAAGAGTGCTCTTTTATCTAAAGCAGTGTGTGTTTCTTGTAAGACGAGCTAGCGTTTGTTTCCCAGTCCTAAATGGAGTTGAATCACATGCAGTTTCTAGTCCTAAGAGCATGAGTTGTTTTATGGTAAGAAGAGTCACTATTGCGCTGCCATTGCCATACACAGGACAAATAGCACTGGCGTCTCTTCCCACCAAGTACAGTGTATTGGACTGAAGAGGATCTACTGTTCTTGTCAGGTTCCTAAGCAGAATTGAACTAGATATGGCCGTGTGTGTAGGAAGCACAGTTCTTTTGTTCTGAAGAAGCTCACTGTTCGGACACCATAGGAAACACAGTAGAGTAGAAGAGTGCTCTTTTCTCAAAAGCAGAGTGTGTTTCTTGTAAGGCGAGCTAGAGTTTGTTTCCCAGTCCTAAATGGAGTGGAATCACATGCAGTTTCTGGTCCTAAGAGCAAGAGTTGATTTCTGGTAAGGAAAGTCACTATTGCGCTCCCCTTGCTATACATAGTTCAAATAGCTTCGCGTCTGTTCCCAACAAGTACAGTGTATCGGACTGAAGAGGAGCTACTGTTCTTGTCAGTTTCCTAAGCAGAGTGGAACTAGATATGGCCCGTGTGTAGGAAGCACAGTTCTTATGTTCTGAGCAAGCTCACTGTTCTGGCCCTACAGGAAACACAGTAGAGTAGAAGAGTGCTCTTTTCTCAAAAGCAGATTGTGTTTCTTGTAAGGCGAGCTAGCGTTTGTTTCCCAGTCCTAAATGGAGTTGAATCACATGCAGTTTCTGGTCCTACGAACAAGAATTGTTTTCTTGTAAGGAAAGTCACTATTGCGCTCCCATTGCCCTACACAAGACAAATAGCACTCGCGTCTTTTCCCAGCAAGTACAGTGTATTGGACTGAATAGGAGCTACTGTTCTTGTCAGTTTACTAAGCAGAGTTGAACTAGATATGGTCCGTGTGTGTAGGAAGCATAGTTCTTTTGTTCTGAACAAGCTCACTGTTTGGACCCCATAGGAAACACAGTAGAGTAGAAGAGTGCTCTTTTCTCTAAAGCAGAGTGTGTTTCTTGTAAGGCGAGCTAGCGTTTGTTTCCCAGTCCTAAATGGAGTGGAATAACATGCAGTTTCTGGTCCTACGAGCAAGAGTTGTTTAGTGGTAAGGAAAGTCACTATTGCGCTCCCATTGACATACACAGTGCAAATAGCCCTCCCGTCTGTTCCCAGCAAGTACAGTGTATTGGACTGAAGAGGAGCTACTGTTCTTCTCAGTTTCCTAAGCAGAGTTGAACTAGATATGGCCCGTGTGTTTAGGAAGTACAGTTCCTTTTTTCTGAGCAAGCTCACTGTTCTGGCCCTATAGGAAACACAGTAGAGTAGAAGAGTGCTCTTTTCTCAAAAGCAGAGTGTGTTTCTTGTAAAGCGAGCTAGAGTTTGTTTCCCAGTCCTAAATGGAGTTGAATCACATGCAGTTTCTGGTCTTACGAACAAGAGTTGTTTTCTGCTAAGAAGAGTCACTATTGCGCTGCCATTGCCCTAAACAGGACAAATAGCACTAGCGTCTGTTCCCAGCAAGTACAGTGTATTGGACTAAAGAGGATCTACTGTTCTTGTCAGGTTCCTAAGCAGACTTGAACGAGATATGGCCGTGTGTGTAGGAAGCAAAATTTTTTTGTTCTGAGCAAGCTCACTTTTCGGAACACATGGGAAACACAGTAGAGTAGAAGAGTGCTCTTTTCTCAAAAGCAGAGTGTGGTTCTTGGAAGTCGAGCTAGCGTTTGTTTTCCAGTCCTAAATGGAGTTGAGTCACATGCAGTTTTTTGTCCTACGAGCAAGAGTTGTTTTCTGGTAAGACAAGTCACTATTGTGCTCCAATTGCCATACACAGTGCAAATAGCACTCGCGTCTGTTCCCCGAGAGTACAGTGTATTCGACTGAAGAGGAGCTACTGTTCTTGTTTTTTTCCTAAGCAGAGTTGAACTAGATATGGCCTGTGTGTGTAGGAAGCACAGTTCTATTGTTCTGAGCAAGCTCACTGTTTGGACCCCATAGGAAACACAGTAGAGTAGAAGAGTGCACTTTTCTCAAAAGCAGAGTGTGTTTCATGTAAGGCGAGCCAGCATTTGTTTCCCAGTCCTAAATGGAGTTGAATCACATGCAGTTTCTCGTCCTACGAGCAAGAGTTGTTTTCTGGTAAGGAAAGTCACTATTGCGCTCCCATTGCCATACACAGTGCAAATAGCACTCGCGTCTGTTCTCAGCAAGTACAGTGTATCGAACTGAAGAGGAGCTACTGCTCTTGTCAGTTTCTTAAGCAGAGTTTAATTAGATATCGCCCGTGTGTGTAGGAAGCACAGTTCTTTTGTTCTGAGCAAGCTCACTGTTCTGTCCCTACAGGAAACACAGTAGAGTAGATGAGTGCTCTTTTCTCTAAAGCAGAGTGTGTTTCTTGTAAGGCCAGCTCGCGTTTGTTTCCCAGTCCTAAATGGAGTTGAGTCACAGACAGTTTTTGGTCCTACGAGCAAGAGTTGTTTTCTGGTAAGAAGAGTCACTATTGCGCTCTAAATGCCAGACACAGTGCAAATAGCACTCGCGTCTGTTCCCAGCAAGTACAGTGTATTGGACTGAATAGGAGCTAGTGTTCTTGTCAGTTTCCTAAGCAGAGTTGAACTAGATATGGTCCATGTGTCTAGGAAGCACAGTTCTTTTGTTCTGACCAAGCTCACTGTTTGGACCCCATAGGAAACACAGTAGAGTAGAAGAGTGCTCTTTTCTCAAAAGCAGAGTGTGTTTCTTCTAAGGCGAGCTAGCGTTTGTTTCCCAGTCCTAAATGGAGTGGAATCACATGCAGTTTGTGGCCCTACGAGCAAGAGTTGTGTTATGGTAAGAATAGTCACTATTGCACTGCCATTGCCATATACAGGACAAATAGCACTGGCGTCTGTTCCCCGCAAGTACAGTGTATTCGACTGAAGAGGAGCTACTGTTCTTGTTTGTTTCCTAAGCAGAGTTAAACTAGATATGGCCCGTGTGTGTAGAAAGCACAGTTCTTTTGTTCTGAGCAAGCTCACTCTTTGGACACCATAGCAAACACAGTAGAGTAGAAGAGTGCTCTTTTCTCAAAAGCAGAGTGTGTTTCATGTAAGGCGAGCAAGCATTTGTTTCCCAGTCCTAAATGGAGTTGAATCACATGCAGTTTCTCGTCCTACGAGCAAGAGTTGTTTTCTGGTAAGGAAAGTCACTATTGCGCTCCCATTGCCATACACAGTGCAAATAGCACTCGCGTCTGTTCTCAGCAAGTACAGTGTATCGAACTGAAGAGGAGCTACTGTTCTTGTCAGTTTCCTAAACAGAGTTGAACTAGATATGGCCCGTGTGTGTAGGAAGCACAGTTCTTTTGTTCTGAGCAAGCTGACTGTTCTGGCCCTACAGGAAACACAGTAGAGTATATGAGTGCTCTTTTCTCTAAAGCAGAGTGTGTTTCTTGTAAGGCCAGCTCACGTTTGTTTCCCAGTCCTAAATGGAGTTGAGTCACAGACAGTTTTTGGTCCTACGAGCAAGAGTTGTTTTCTGGTAAGAAGAGTCACTATTGCGCTCTAAATGCCATACACAGTGCAAATATCACTCGCGTCTGTTCCCAGCAAGTACAGTATATTGGACTGAAGAGGATCTACTGTTCTTGTCAGGTTCCTAAGCAGAATTGAACTAGATATGGCCGTGTGTGTAGGAAGCACAGTTCTTATGTTCTGAACAAGCTCACTGTTCGGACACCATAGGAAATACAGTAGAGTAGAAGAGTGCTCTTTTCTCAAAAGCAGAGTGTGTTTCTTGTAAGGCGAGGTAGCGTTTGTTTCGCAGTCCTAAATGGAGTTGAATCACATGCAGTTTCTGGTCCTAAGAGCAAGAGTTGTTTTCTGGTAAGGAAAGTCACTGTTGCGCTCCCCTTGATACATAGTGCAAATAGCTCTCGCGTCTGTTCCCAGCAAGTACAGTGTATCGGACTGAAGAGGAGCTACTGTTCTTGTCAGTTTCCTAAGCAGAGTTGAACTAGATATGGCCCGTGTGTGTAGGAAGCACCGTTCTTATGTTCTGAGCAAGCTCACTGTTCTGGCACTATAGGAAACACAGTAGAGTAGAAGAGTGCTCTTTTCTCAAAAGCAGAGTGTGTTTTTTAAGGCGAGCTAGCGTTTGTTTCCTAGTCCTAAATGGAGTTGAATCACATGCAGTTTCTGGTCCTACGAACAAGAGTTTTTTTCTGGTAAGAAAAGTCACTATTGCGCTCCCATTGCCCTACACAAGGCAAATAGCACTTGCGTCTTTTCCCAGCAAGTACAGTGTATTGGACTGAATAGGAGCTACTGTTCTTGTCAGTTTCCTAAGCAGAGTTGAACTAGATATGGCCCGTGTGTGTAGGAAGCACAGTTCTTTTGTTCTGAGCAAGCTCACTGTTTGGAAGCCATAGGAAACACAGTAGAGTAGAAGAGTGCTCTTTTCTCTAAAGAAGAGTGTGTTTCTTGTAAGGCGAGCTAGCGTTTGTTTCCCAGTTCTAAATGGAGTTGAGTCACATGCAGTTTTTTGTCCTATGAGCAAGAGTTGTTTTCTGGTAAGACAAGTCACTGTTGTGCTCCAATTGCCATACACAGTGCAAATAGCACTCGCGTCTGTTCCCTGCATGTAAAGTGTATTGGACTGAAGAGGAGCTACTGTTCTTGTCAGTTTCCTAAGCAGAGTTGAACTAGATATGGCCCGTGTGTGTAGGAAGCACAGTTCTTTCGTTCTGAGCAAGCTCACTGTTCGGACACCATAGGAAACACAGTAGAGTAGAAGAGTGCTCTTTTCTCAAAAGCAGAGTGTGTTTCATGTAAGGCGAGCTGGCACTTGTTTCCCATTCCTAAATGGAGTTGAATCACATGCAGTTTCTAGTCCTATGAGCAAGAGTTGTTTTCTGGTAAGGAAAGTCACTATTGTGCTCCCATTGCCATGCACAGTGCAAATAGCACTCGTGTCTGTATCGGACTGAACAGGAGCTACTGTTCTTGTCAGTTTCCTAAGCAGAGTTGAACTAGTTATGACCCGTGTGTAGGAAGCACAGTTCTTTCGTTTTGAGCAAGCTCACTGTTCTGGCCCTATAGGAAACACAGTAGAGTAGAAGAGTGCTCTTTTCTCTAAAGCAGAGTGTGTTTCTTGTAAGGCGAGCTAGCGTTTGTTTCCCAGTCCTAAATAGAGTTGAATCACATGCAGTTTCTAGTCCTATGAACAAGAGTTGTTTTATGGTAAGAATAGTCACTATTGCGCTGCCATTGCCATACACAGGACAAATAGCACTGGTGTCTGTTCCCAGCAAGCACAGTGTATTGGACTGAAGAGGATCTACTGTTCTTGTCAGTTTCCTAAGCAGAATTGAGCTAGATATGGTGTATGTGTAGGAAGCACAGTTCTTTTGTTCTGAGCAAGCTCACTGTTCGGACACCATAGGAAACACAGTAGAGTAGAAAAGTGCTCTTTTCTCAAAAGCAGAGTGTGTTTCTTGTAAGGCGAGCTAGCGTTTGTTTCACAGGCCTAAATGGAGTTGAATCACATGCAGTTTCTGGTCCTAAGAGCAAGAGTTGATTTCTGGTAAGGAAAGTCACTATTGCGCTCCCCTTGCCATACAAAGTGCAAATAGCTCTCGCGTCTGTTCCCAGCAAGTACAGTGTATCGGACTGAATAGGAGCTACTGTTCTTGTCAGTTTCCTAAGCAGAGTGGAACTAGATATGGCCCGTGTGTAGGAACACAGTTCTTATGTTCTGAGCAAGCTCATTGTTCTGGCCCTACAGGAAACACAGTAGAGTAGAAGTGTGCTCTTTTCTCAAAAGCAGAGTGTGTTTTTGTAAGGCGAGCTAGCGTTTGTTTCCTAGTCCTAAATGGAGTTGAATCACATGCAGTTTCTGGTCCTACGAACAAGAGTTGTTTTCTGGTAAGGAAAGTCACTATTGCGCTCCCATTGCCCTACACAAGACAAATAGCACTCGCGTCTTTTCCCAGCAAGTACAGTGTATTGGACTGAATAGGAGCTACTGTTCTTGTCAGTTTACTAAGCAGAGTTGAACTAGATATGGTCCGTGTGTGTAGGAAGCATAGTTCTTTTTTTCTGAACAAGCTCACTGTTTGGACCCCATAGGAAACACAGTAGAGTAGAAGAGTGCTCTTTTCTCTAAAGGAGAGTGTGTTTCTTGTAAGGCTAGCTAGCGTTTGTTTCCCAGTCCTAAATGGAGTGTAATCACATGCAGTTTCTGGTCCTACGAGCAAGAGTTGTTTTCAGGTAAGGAAAGTCACTATTGCGCTCCCATTGCCATACACAGTGCAAATAGCCCTCCCGTCTGTTCCCAGCAAGTACAGTGTATTGGACTGAAGAGGAGCTACTGTTCTTCTCAGTTTCCTAAGCAGAGTTGAACTAGATATGGCCCGTGTGTTTAGGAAGTACAGTTCCTTTGTTCTGAGCAAGCTCACTGTTCTGGCCCTATAGGAAACACAGTAGAGTAGAAGAGTGCTCTTTTCTCAAAAGCAGAGTGTGTTTCTTGTAAAGCGAGCTAGCGTTTGTTTCCCAGTCCTAAATGGAGTTGAATCACATGCAGTTTCTGGTCCTACGATCAAGAGTTGTTTTCTGGTAAGGAAAGTCACTATTGTGCTCCCATTGCCATACACAGGGCAAATAGCACTCACGTCTTTTCCCAGCAATTACAGTGTATTGGACTGAAGAGGAGCTACTGTTCTTGTCAGTTTCCTAAGCAGAGTTGAACTACATATGGTCCTCGTGTGTAGGAAGCACAGTTCTTTTGTTCTGAGCAAGCTCACTGTTTGGACACCTTAGGAAACACAGTAGAGTAGAAGAGTGCTCTTTTATCTAAAGCAGAGTGTGTTTCTTGTAAGGCAAGCTAGCGTTTGTGTCCCAGTCCTAAATGGAGTGGAATCACATGCAGATTCTGGTCCTACGAGCAAGAGTTGTTTTATGGTAAGAATAGTCACTATTGCGCTGCCTTTGCCATACACAGGACAAATAGCACTGGTGTCTGTTCCCAGCAAGCACAGTGTATTGGACTGAAGAGGATCTACTGTTCTTGTCAGGTTACTAAGCAGAATTGAACTAGATATGGCCGTGTGTGTAGGAAGCACAGACTTTTGTTCTGAGCAAGCTCACTGTTCGGACACCATAGGAAACACAGTAGAGTAGAAGAGTGCTCTTTTCTCAGAAGCATAGTGTGTTTTTTGTAAGGCGAGCTAGCGTTTGTTTCACAGTCCTAAATGGAGTTGAATCACATGCAGTTTCTGGTCCTAAGAGCAAGAGTTGATTTCTGGTAAGGAAAGTCACTATTGCGCTCCCCTTGCCATACATAGTGCAAATAGCTCTCGCGTCTGTTCCCAGCAAGTACAGTGTATCGAACTGAAGAGGATCTACTGTTCTTGTCAGTTTCCTAAGCAGAGTGGAACTAGATATGGCCCGTGTGTAGGAGCACAGTTCTTATGTTCTGAGCAAGCTCATTGTTCTGGTCCTATAGGAAACACAGTAGAGTAGAAGAGTGCTCTTTTCTCAAAAACAGAGTGTGTTTTTGTAAGGCGAGCTAGCGTTTGTTTCCTAGTCCTAAATGGAGTTGAATCACATACAGTTTCTGCTCCTATGAACAAGAGTTGTTTTCTCGTGAGGAAAGTCACTATTGCGTTCCCATTGCCCTTCACAAGAGAAATAGCACTCGCGTCTTTTCCCAGCAAGTACAGTGTATTGGACTGAATAGGAGCTACTGTTCTTGTCAGTTTACTAAGCAGAGTTGAACTAGATATGGTCCGTGTGTGTAGGAAGCATAGTTCTTTTGTTCTGAACAAGCTCACTGTTTGGACCCCATAGGAAACACAGTAGAGTAGAAGAGTGCTCTTTTCTCTAAAGGAGAGTGTGTTTCTTGTAAGGCGAGCTAGCGTTTGTTTCCCAGTCCTAAATGGAGTGTAATCACATGCAGTTTCTGGTCCTACGAGCAAGAGTTGTTTTCTTGTAAGGAAAGTCATTATTGCGCTCCCATTGCCATACACAGTGCAAATAGCTCTCCCGTCTGTTCCCAGCAAGTACAGTGTATTGGACTGAAGAGGAGCTACTGTTCTTCTCAGTTTCCTAAGCAGAGTTGAACTAGATATGGCCTGTGTGTTTAGGAAGTACAGTTCCTTTTTTCTGAGCAAGCTCACTGTTCTGGCCCTATAGGAAACACAGTAGAGTAGAAGAGTGCGCTTTTCTCAAAAGCAGAGTGTGTTTCTTGGAAAGCGAGCTAGAGTTTGTTTCCCTGTCCTAAATGGAGTTGAATCACATGCAGTTTCTGGTCCTACGAGCAAGAGTTGTTTTCTGGTAAGAAGAGTCACTATTGCACTGCCATTGCCCTACACAGGACAAATAGCACTGGCGTCTGTTCCCAGCAAGTACAGTGTATTGGACTGAAGAGGATCTACTGTTCTTGTCAGGTTCCTAAGCAGACTTGAACGAGACATGACCCTGTGTGTAGGAAGCACATTGTTTTTGTTCTGAGCAAGCTCACTTTTCGGAACACATAGGAAACACAGTAGAGTAGAAGAGTGCTCTTTTCTCTAAAGCAGAGTGTGTTTCTTGGAAGTCGAGCTAGCGTTTGTTTCCCAGTCCTAAATGGAGTTGAGTCACATGCAGTTTTTTGTCCTACGAGCAAGAGTTGTTTTCTGGTAAGGAAAGTCACTATTGCGCTCCCATTGCCATACACAGTGCAAATAGCACTCGCGTCTGTTCTCAGCAAGTATATTGTATCGAACTGAAGAGGAGCTACTGTTCTTGTCAGTTTCCTAAGCAGAGTTGAACTACATATGGTCCTCGTGTGTAGGAAGCACAGTTCTTTTGTTCTGAGCAAGCTCACTGTTTGGACCCCATAGGAAACACAGTAGAGTAGAAGAGTGCTCTTTTCTCAAAAGAAGAGTGTGTTTCTTGTAAGGCGAGCTAGTATTTGTTTCCCAGTCCTAAATGGAGTTGAATCACATGCAGTTTCTGGTCCTACGAGCAAGAGTTGTTTTATGGTAAGAATAGTCACTATTGCGCTGCCATTGCCATACACAGGACAAATAGCACTGGTGTCTGTTCCCAGCAAGTACAGTGTATTGGACTGAAGAGGATCTACTGTTCTTGTCAGTTTCCTAAGCAGAATTGAACTAGATATGGCCGTGTGTGTAGGAAGCACAGTTCTTTTGTTCTGAGCAAGCTCACTGTTCGGACACCATAGGAAACACAGTAGAGTAGAAAAGTGCTCTTTTCTCAAAAGCAGAGTGTGTTTATTGTAAGGCGAGCTAGCGTTTGTTTCACAGTCCTAAATGGAGTTGAATCACATGCAGTTTCTGGTCCTTAGAGCAAGAGTTGATTTCTGGTAAGGAAAGTCACTATTGCGCTCCCCTTGCCATACATAGTGCAAATAGCTCTCGCGTCTGTTCCCAGCAAGTACAGTGTATCGGACAGAATAGGAGCTACTGTTCTTGTCAGTTTCCTAAGCAGAGTGGAACTAGATATGGCCCGTGTGTAGAAGCACAGTTCTTATGTTCTGAGCAAGCTCATTGTTCTGGCCCTACAGGAAACACAGTAGAGTAGAAGAGTGCTCTTTTCTCAAAAGCAGAGTGTGTTTTTGTAAGGCGAGCTAGCGTTATTTTCCTAGTCCTAAATGGAGTTGAATCACATGCAGTTTCTGGTCCTACGAACAAGAGTAGTTTTCTGGTAAGGAAAGTCACTATTGCGCTCCCATTGCCCTACTCAAGACAAATAGCACTCACGTCTTTTCCCAGCAAGTACAGTGTATTGGACTGAATAGGAGCTACTGTTCCTGTCAGTTTCCTAAGCAGAGTTGAACTAGATATGGTCCATGTGTGTAGGAAGCACAGTTCTTTTGTTCTGACCAAGCACAATTTTGGACCCCATAGAAAACACAGTAGAGTAGAAGAGTGCTCTTTTCTCAAAAGCAGAGTGTGTTTCTTGTAAGGCAAACTAGCGTTTGTTTCCTAGTCCTAAATGGAGTGGAATCACATGCAGTTTGTGGTCCTAAGAGCAAGAGTTGTTTTATGGTAAGAATAGTCACTATTGTGCTTCCATTGCCACATACAGGACAAATAGCACTGGCGTCTGTTCCCAGCAAGTACAGTGTATTGGACTGAAGAGCATCTACTGCTCTGGTCAGGTTCCTAAGCAGAATTGATCTAGATATGGCCGTGTGTGTAGGAAGCACAGTTCTTTTGTTCTGAGCAAGCTCACTGTTCGGACCCTATAGGAAACACAGTAGAGTAGAAGAGTGCTCTTTTCTCAAAAGCAGAGTGTGTTTCTTGTAAGGCGAGCTAGCGTTTGTTTCCCAGTTTTAAATGGAGTTGAATAACATTCAGTTTCTGGTCCTACGAACAAGAGTTGTTTTCTGGTAAAGAAAGTCACTATTGCGCTCCCATTGCTATGCAAAGGGCAAATAGCACTCGCGTCTTTTCCCAGCAAGTACAGTGTATTGGACTGAATAGGAGCTACTGTTCTTGTCAGTTTCCTAAGCAGAGTTGAACTACATATGGTCCTCGTGTGTAGGAAGCACAGTTCTTTTGTTCTGAGCAAGCTCACTGTTTGGACCCCATAGGAAACACAGTAGAGTAGAAGAGTGCTCTTTTCTCAAAAGCAGAGTGTGTTTCTTGTAAGGCGAGCTAGCGTTTGTGTCCCAGTCCTAAATGGAGTGGAATCACATGCAGTTTCTGGTCCTACGAGCAAGAGTTGTTTTATGGTAAGAATAGTCACTATTGCGCTGCCATTGCCATACACAGGACAAATAGCACTGGTGTCTGTTCCCAGCAAGTACAGTGTATTGACTGAAGAGGATCTACTGTTCTTGTCAGTTTCCTAAGCAGAATTGAACTAGATATGGCCGTGTGTGTAGGAAGCACAGTTCTTTTGTTCTGAGCAAGCTCACTGTTCGGACACCATAGGAAAAACAGTAGAGTAGAAAAGTGCTCTTTTCTCAAAAGCAGAGTGTGTTTCTTGTAAGGCGAGCTAGCGTTTGTTTCACAGTCCTAAATGGAGTTGAATCACATGCAGTTTCTGGTCCTAAGAGCAAGAGTTGATTTCTGGTAAGGAAAGTCACTATTGCGCTCCCCTTGCCATACATAGTGCAAATAGCTCTCGCGTCTGTTCCCAGCAATTACAGTGTATCGGACAGAATAGGAGCTACTGTTCTTGTCAGTTTCCTAAGCAGAGTGGAACTAGATATGGCCCGTGTGTAGGAGCACAGTTCTTATGTTCTGAGCAAGCTCATTGTTCCTACCCTACAGGAAACACAGTAGAGTAGAAGAGTGCTCTTTTCTCAAGAGCAGAGTGTGTTTTTGTAAGGCGAGCTAGCGTTTTTTTCCTAGTCCTAAATGGAGTTGAATCACATGCAGTTTCTGGTCCTACGAACAAGAGTAGTTTTCTGGTAAGGAAAGTCACTATTGCACTCCCATTGCCCTACTCAAGACAAATAGCACTCGCGTCTTTTCCCAGCAAGTACAGTGTATTGGACTGAATAGGAGCTACTGTTCTTGTCAGTTTACTAAGCAGAGTTGAACTATATATGGTCCATGTGTGTAGGAAGCACAGTTCTTTTGTTCTGACCAAGCACACTTTTGGACCCCATAGGAAACACAGTAGAGTAGAAGAGTGCTCTTTTCTCAAAAGCAGAGTGTGTTTCTTGTAAGGCGAGCTAGCATTTGTTTCCTAGTCCTAAATGGAGTTGAATCACATGCAGTTTGTGGTCCTAAGAGCAAGAGTTGTTTTCTGGTAAGGAAAGTCACTATTGCGCTCCCATTGCCATACACAGGGCAAATAGCACTCGCGTCTTTTCCCAGCAAGTACAGTGTATTGGACTGAATAGGAGCTACAGTTCTTGTCAGTTTCCTAAGCAGAGTTGAACTACATAAGGTCCTCGTGTGTAGGAAGCACAGTTCTTTTGTTCTGAGCAAGCTCACTGTTTGGACCCCATAGGAAACACAGTAGAGTAGAAGAGTGCTCTTTTCTCAAAAGCAGAGTGTGTTTCTTGTAAGGCGAGCTAGCGTTTGTGTCCCAGTCCTAAATGGAGTGGAATCACATGCAGTTTCTGGTCCTACGAGCAAGAGTTGTTTCATGGTAAGAATAGTCACTATTGCGTTGCCATTGCCATACACAGGACAAATAGCACTGGCGTCTGTTCCCAGCAAGTACAGTGTATTTGACGGAAGAGGATCTACTATTCTTGTCAGGTTCCTAAGCAGAGTTGAACTAGATAAGGCCCGTGTGTGTAGGAAGCACAGTTCTTATGTTCTGAGCAAGCTCACTGTTCTGGGCCTATAGGAAACACAGTAAAGTAGAAGAGTGCTCTTTTCTCTAAAGCAGAGTGTGTTTCTTCTAAGCCGAGCTAGCGTTTGTGTCCCAGTCCTAAATGGAGTTGAATACCATGCAGTTTCTGGTACTAGGAGAAAGAGTTGTTTTCTGGTAAGAAGAGTTACTATTGCGCTGCCATTGCCATACACAGGACAAATAGCACTGCCATCTGTTCCCAGCAAGTACAGTGTATTGGGCTGAAGAGGATCTACTGTTCTTGTCAGGTTCCTAAGCAGACTTGAACTAGATATGGCCGTGTGTGTAGGAAGCACAGTTTTTTTGTTCTGAGCAAGCTCACTGTTCAGACCCCATAGGAAACACAGTAGAGTAGAAGAGTGCTTTTTTCTCAAAAGCAGAGTGTGTTTCTTTTAAGGCGAGCTAGCTTTTTTTTCCCATTCCTAAATGGAGTGGAATCACATGCAGTTTCTGGTCCTACGAGCAAGAGTTGTTTTCTGGTAAGGAAAGTCAATATTGCACTCCTATTGCCATAAACAGTGCAAATAGCCCTCCCGTCTTTTCGCAGCAAGTACAGTGTATTGGACTGAAGAGGACCTACTGTTCTTCTCAGTTTCCTAAGCAGAGTTGAACTAGATATGGCACGTGTTTGTAGGAAGCACAGTTCTTATGTTCTGAGCAAGCTCACTGTTCTGGCCCTATAGGAAACACAGTAGAGTAGAAGAGTTCTCTTTTTCTAAAGCAGAGTGTGTTTCTTGTAAGGAGAGCTAGCGTTTGTTTCCCAGTCCTAAATGGAGTTGAATCACATGAAGTTTCTGGTCCTAGAGGCAAGATTTTTTTTATGGTAAGAATATTCACTATTGCGCTGCCATTGCCATACACAGGACAAAAAGCACTGGCGTCTGTTCCCAGCAAGTACAGTGTATTGTACTGAAGAGGAGCTACTGTTCTTCTCAGTTTCTTAAGCAGAGTTGAACTAGATATTGCCCGTGTGTCTAGGAAGCACTGTTCATTTGTTCTGAGCAAGCTCACTGTTCTGGCCCTATAGGAAACACAGTAGAGTAGAAGAGTGCTCTTTTCTCAAAAGCAGAGTGTGTTTCTTGTAAGGCGAGCTAGAGTTTGTTTCCCAGTCCTAAATGGAGTTGAGTCAGGTGCAGTTTTTTGTCCTACGAGCAAGAGTTGTTTTCTGGTAAGACGAGTCACTATTCTGCTCCAATTGCCATACACAGTGCAAATAGCACTCGCGTCTGTTCCCAGCAAGTACAGTGTATTGGACTGAATAGGAGCTAGTGTTCTTGTCAGTTTCCTAAGCAGAGTTGAACTAGATATGGTCCATGTGTGTAGGAAGCACAGTTCTTTTGTTCTGAGTAAGCTCACTGTTCGGACCCTATAGGAAACACAGTAGAGTAGAAGAGTGCTCTTTTCTCAAAAGCAGAGTTTGTTTCTTGTAAGGCGAGATAGCGTTTGTTTTCCAGTCCTAAATGGGGTTGAATAACATGCAGTTTGTGGTCCTACGAGCAAGAGTTCTTTTATGATAAGAATAGTAACTATTCCGCTCCCATTGCCAAACAAAGGACAAATAGCACTGGCGTCTGTTCCCAGCAAGTACAGTGTATTGGACTGAAGAGGATCTACTGCTCTGGTCAGGTTCCTAAGCAGAATTGAACTAGATATGGCCGTGTGTGTAGGAAGCACAGTTCTTTTGTTCTGAGCAAGCTCACTGTTCTGGCCCTATAGGAAACACAGTAGAGTAGAAGAGTGGTCTTTTCTCAAAAGCAGAGTGTGTTTCTTGTAAGGCGAGCTAGCGTTTGTTTCCTAGACCTAAATGGAGTTGAATCACATGCAGTTTCTGGTCCTACGAACAAGAGTTGTTTTCTGGTAAGGAAAGTCACCATTGAGCTCCCATTGCCATACACAGGGCAAATAGCACTCGCGTCTTTTCCCAGCAAGTACAGTGTATCGGACTGAAGAGGAGCTACTGTTCTTGTCAGTTTCCTAAGCAGAGTTGAACTACATATGGTCCTTGTGTGTAGGAAGCACAGTTCTTTTTTTCTGAGCAAGCTCACTCTTTGGACCCCATAGGAAACACAGTAGAGTAGAAGAGTGCTCTTTTCTCTAAAGCAGAGTTTGTTTCTTGTAAGGCGAGCTAGTGTTTGTGTCCCAGTCCTAAATGGAGTTGAATCCCATGCAGTTTCTGGTACTACAAGCAAGAGTTGATTTCTGGTAAGTAGAGTCACTATTGCGCTGCCATTGCCATACCCAGGACAAATAGCACTGGCGTCTGTTCGCAGCAAGTACAGTGTATTGGGCTGAAGAGGATCTACTGTTCTTGTCAGTTCTTAACCAGACTTGAATTAGATATGGCCGTGTGTGTAGGAAGCACAGTTTTTTTGTTCTGAGCAAGCTCACTGTTCGGACCCCATAGGAAACACAGTAGAATAGAAGAGTGCTTTTTTCTCAAAAGCAGAGTGTGTTTCTTTTAAGGCGAGCTAGCGTTTTTTTCCCATTCCTAAATGGAGTGGAATCACATGCAGTTTCTGGTCCTAAGAGCAAGAGTTGTTTTCTGGTAAGGGAAGTCAATATTGCACTCCCATTGCCATAAACAGTGCAAATAGCCTTCCCGTCTATTCCCAGCAAGTACAGCATATTGGACTGAAGAGGAGCTACTGTTCTTGTCAGTTTACTAAGCAGAGTTGAACTAGATATGGTCCGTGTGTGTAGGAAGCATAGTTCTTTTGTTCTGAACTAGCTCACTGTTTGGACCCCATAGGAAACACAGTAGAGTAGAAGAGTGCTCTTTTCTCTAAAGCAGAATGTGTTTCTTGTAAGGCGAGCTAGCGTTTGTTTCCCAGTCCTAAATGGAGTGGAATCACATGCAGTTTCTGGTCCTAAGAGAAAGAGTTTTTTTCTGGTAAGGAAAGTCACTATTGCGCTCCCATTGCCATACACAGTACAAATAGCCTTCCCGTATGTTCGGAGGAAGTACAGTGTGTTGGACTGAAGAGGATCTACTGTTCTTCTCAGTTTCCTAAGCAGAGTTGAACTAGATATGGCCCGTGTGTTTAGGAAGTACAGTTCCTTTTTTCTGAGCAAGCTCACTGTTCTGGCCCTATAGGAAACACAGTAGAGTAGAAGAGTGCTCTTTTCTCAAAAGCAGACTGTGTTTCTTGTAAAGCGAGCTAGAGTTTGTTTCCCAGTCCTAAATGGAGTTTAATCACATGCAGTTTCTGGTCCTACGAGCAAGAGTTGTTTTCTGGTAAGAAGAGTCACTATTGCGCTGCCATTGCCCTACACAGGACAAATAGCACTGGCGTCTGTTCCCAGCAAGTACAGTGTATTGGACTGAAGAAGATCTACTATTATTGTCAGGTTCCTAAGCACACTTGAACGAGATATGGCCGTGTGTGTAGGAAGCACAGTTTTTTTGTTCTGAGCAAGCTCACTTTTCGGAACACATAGGAAACACAGTAGAGTAGACGAGTGCTCTTTTCTCAAAAGCAGAGTGTTTTTCTTGGAAGTCGAGCTAGCGTTTGTTTCCCAGTCCTAAATGGAGTTGAGTCACATGCAGTTTTTTGTCCTACGAGCAAGAGTTGTTTTCTGGTAAGACAAGTCACTATCGTGCTCCAATTGCCATACACAGTGCAAATAGCACTCGCGTCTGTTCCCCGCAAGTACAGTGTATTTGACTGAAGAGGAGCTACTGTTCTTGTTTGCTTCCTAAGCAGAGTTGAACTAGATATGGCCCGTGTGTGTAGGAAGCACAGTTCTTTTGTTCTGAGCAAGCTCACTCTTTGGACCCCATAGGAAACACAGTAGTGTAGAAGAGTGCTCTTTTCTCAAATGCAGAGTGTGTTTCATGTAAGGCGAGCTAGCATTTGTTTCCCAGTCCTAAATGGAGTTGAATCACATGCAGTTTCTGGTCCTACGAGCAAGAGTTTTTTTCTGGTAAGGAAAGTCACTATTGTGCTCCCATTGCCATACACAGTGCAAATAGCACTCGCGTCTGTTCTCAGCAAGTACAGTGTATCGAACTGAAGAGGAGCTACTGTTCTTGTCAGTTTCCTAAGCAGAGTTGAACTAGATATGGCCCGTGTGTGTAGGAAGCACAGTTCTTTTGTTCTGAGCAAGCTCACTGTTTTGGCCCTACAGGAAACACAGTAGAGTATATGAGTGCTCTTTTCTCTAAAGCAGAGTGTGTTTCTTGTAAGGCCAGCTCGCGTTTGTTTCCCAGTCCTAAATGGAGTTGAGTCACAGACAGTTTTTGGTCCTAAAAGCAAGAGTTGTTTTCTGGTAAGAAGAGTCACTATTGCGCTCTAAATGCCATACACAGTGCAAATAGCACTCGCGTCTGTTCCCAGCAAGTACAGTGTATTGGACTGAATAGGAGCTACTGTTCTTGTCAGTTTCCTAAGCAGAGTTGAACTAGATATGGTCCATGTGTGTAGGAAGCACAGTTCTTTTGTTCTGACCAAGATCACTGTTTGGACCCCATAGGAAACACAGTAGAGTAGAAGAGTGCTCTTTTCTCAAAAGCAGAGTGTGTTTCTTGTAGGCGAGCTAGCGTTTGTTTCCCAGTCCTAAATGGAGTGGAATCACATGCAGTTTGTGGTCCTACGAGCAAGAGTTGTTGTATGATAAGAATAGTCACTATTGCGCTGCCATTGCCATATACAGGACAAATAGCACTGGCGTCTGTTCCCAGCAAGTACAGTGTATTGGACTGAAGAGGATCTACTGCTCTGGTCAGGTTCCTAAGCAGAATTGAACTAGATATGGCCGTGTGTGTAGGAAGCACAGTTCTTTTGTTCTGAGCAAGCTCACTGTTCGGACCCCATAGGAAACACAGTAGAGTAGAAGAGTGCTCTTTTCTCAAAAGCAGAGTGTGTTTCTTGTAAGGCGAGCTAGCGTTTGTTTCCCAGTCCTAAATGGAGTTGAATCTCATGCAGTTTCTGGTCCTATGAACAAGAGTTGTTTTCTGGTAAGGAAAGTCACTATTGCGCTCCCATTGCCATACACAGGGCAAATAGCACTCGCGTCTTTTCCCAGCAAGTACAGTGTATTGGACTGAATAGGAGCTACTGTTCTTGTCAGTTTCCTAAGCAGAGTTGAACTACATATGGTCCTCGTGTGTAGGAAGCACAGTTCTTTTGTTCTGAGCAAGCTCACTGTTTGGACCCCATAGGAAACACAGTAGAGTAGAAGAGTGCTCTTTTCTCTAAAGCAGAGTGTGTTTCTTGTAAGGCGAGCTAGCGTTTGTGTCCCAGTCCTAAATGGAGTTGAATCACATGCAGTTTCTGTTCCTAGGAGCAAGAGTTTTTTTGTGGTAAGAATAGTCACTATTACGCTGCCATTGCCGTACACAGGAAAAATAGCACTGGCGTCTGTTCCCAGCAAGTACAGTGTATTGGACTGAAGAGGATCTACTGTTCTTGTCAGTTTCCTAAGCAGAGTTGAACTAGATATGGCCCGTGTGTTTAGGAAGCAGAGTTATTATGGTCTGAGCAAGCTCACTGTTCTGGCCCTATAGAAAACACAGTAGAGTAGAAGAGTGCTCTTTTCTCTAAAGCAGAGTGTGTTTCTTTTAAGGCAAGCTCGCGTTTGTTTCCCAGTCTTAAATGGAGTTGAATCACATGCAGTATTTGGTCCTACGAGCAAGAGATGTTTTCTGGTAAGAAGAGTCACTATTGTGTTCCAAATGCCATACACTGTGCAAATAGCACTCGCCTCTGTTCCCAGCAAGTACAGTGTATTGGACTGAATAGGAGCTACTGTTCTTGTCAGTTTCATAAGCAGAGTTGAACTAGATATGATCCATGTGTGTAGGAAGCACAGTTCTTTTGTTCTGAGCAAGCTCACTGTTTGGACCCCATAGGAAACACAGTAGAGTAGAAGAGTGCTCTTTTCTCTAAAGCAGTGTGTTTGTTGTAAGTCGAGCTAGCATTTCTTTCCCAGTCCTAAATGGAGTTGAATCACATGCAGTTTCTGGTCCTAGGAGCAAGAGTTGTTTTCTGGTAAGGAAAGTCACTATTGTGCTCCCATTGCCATACACAGTGCAAATAGCCCTCCCGTCTGTTCCCAGCAAGTACAGTGTATTGGACTGAAGAGGAGCTACTGTTCTTGTCAGTTTCCTAAGAAGAGTTGAACTAGATATGGCCCGTGTGGGTAGGAAGCACAGTTCTTTTTTTCTGAGCAAGCTCACTGTTCTGGCCCTATAGGAAACACAGTAGAGTAGAACAGTGCTCTTTTCTCAAAAGCAGAGTGTGTTTCTTGTAAAGTGAGCTAGAGTTTGTTTTCCAGTCCTAAATGGAGTTGAGTCACATGCAGTTTTTTGTCCTATGAGCAAGAGTTGTTTTCTGGTAAGACGAGTCACTATTGTGCTCCAATTGCCATACACAGTGCAAATAGCACCCGCGTCTGTTCCCCGCAAGTACAGTGTATTCGACTGAAGAGGAGCTACTGTTCTTGTTTGTTTCCTAAGCAGAGTTGAACTAGATATGGCCCATGTGTGGGAAGCACAGTTCTTTTGTTCTGAGCAAGCTCACTGTTCTGGCCCTATAGCAAACACAGTAGAGTAGAAGAGTGCTCTTTTTCTAAAGCAGAGTGTGTTTCTTGTAAAGAGAGCTAGCGTTTGTTTCCCAGTCCTAAATGTAGTTGAATCACATGAAGTTTCTGGTCCTAGAGGCAAGAGTTTTTTTATGGTAAGAATAGTCACTATTGCGCTGCCATTGCCATACACAGGACAAAAAGCACTGGCGTCTGTTCCCAGCAAGTACAGTGTATTGGATTGAAGAGGAGCTACTGTTCTTCTCAGTTTCCTAAGCAGAGTTGAACTAAATATTGCCCGTGTGTCTAGGAAGCACAGTTCATTTTTCTGAGCAAGCTCACTGTTCTGGCTCTATAGGAAACACAGTAGAGTAAAAGAGTGCTCTTTTCTCAAAAGCAGAGTGTGTTTCTTGTAAGGCGAGCTAGCATTTGTTTCCCAGTCCTAAATGGAGTTGAGTCACATGCAGTTTTTTGTCCTACGAGCAAGAGTTGTTTTCTGGTAAGACGAGTCACTATTGTGCTGCAATTTCCATAGACAGTGCAAATAGCACTCGCGTCTGTTCCCAGCAAGTACAGTGTATTGGACTGAATAGGAGCTACTGTTCTTGTCAGTTTCCTAAGCAGAGTTGAACTAGATATGGTCCATGTGTGTAGGAAGCACAGGTCTTTTGTTCTGAGCAAGCTCACTGTTCGGACCCTTTAGGAAACACAGTAGAGTAGAAGAGTGCTCTTTTCTCAAAAGCAGAGTGTGTTTCTTGTAAGGCGAGCTAGCGTTTGTTTCCCAGTCCTAAATGGAGTTGAATCACATGCAGTTTGTGGTCCTACGAGCAAGAGTTGTTTTATGGTAAGAATAGTCACTATTGCGCTGCCATTGCCATACACAGGACAAATAGCACTGGCGTCTGTTCCCAGCAAGTACAGTGTATTGGACTGAAGAGGATCTACTGTTCTTGTCAGGTTCCTAAGCAGACTTGAACTAGATATGGCCGTGTGTGTAGGAAGCACAGTTTTTTTGTTCTGAGCAAGCTCACTCTTCGGACCCCATAGGAAACACAGTAGAGTTTGAAGAGTGCTTTTTTCTCAAAAGCAGAGTGTGTTTCTTTTAAGGCGAGCTAGCGTTTTTTTCCCATTCCTAAATGGAGTGGAATCACATGCAGTTTCTGGTCCTAAGAGCAAGAGTTGTTTTCTGGTAAGGGAAGTCTATATTGCACTCCCATTGCCATAAACAGTGCAAATAGCCTTCCCGTCTTTTCCCAGCAAGTACAGCGTATTGAACTGAAGAGGAGCTACTGTTCTTGTCAGTTTACTATGCAGAGTTGAACTAGATATGGTCCATGTGTGTAGGAAGCATAGTTCTTTTGTTCTGAACAAGCTCACTGTTTGGACCCCATAGGAAACACAGTAGAGTAGAAGAGTGCTCTTTTCTCTAAAGCAGAGTGTGTTTCTTATAAGGCGAGCTAGCGTTTGTTTCCCAGTCCTAAATGGAGTGGAATCACATGCAGTTTCTGGTCCTACGAGCAAGAGTTGTTTTCTGGTAAGGAAAGTCACTATTGCGCTCCCATTGCCATACACAGTGCAAATACCCTTCCCGTCTGTTCCCAGCAAGTACAGTGTATTGGACTGAAGAGGAGCTACTGTTCTTCTCAGTTTCCTAAGCAGAGTTGAACTAGATATGGCCCGTGTGTTTAGGAAGTACAGTTTCTTTTTTCTGAGCAAGCTCACTGTTCTGGCCCTATAAGAAACACACTAGAGTAGAAGAGTGGTCTTTTCTCAAAAGCAGAGTGTGTTTCTTGTAAAGCGAGCTAGAGTTTGTTTCCCAGTCCTAAATGGAGTTGAATCACATGCAGTTTCTGGTCCTACGAGCAAGAGTTGTTTTCTGGTAAGAAGAGTCACTATTGCGCTGCCATTGCCCTACACAGGACAAATAGCACTGGCCTCTGTTCCCAGGAAGTACAGTGTATTGGACTGAAGAGGAGCTACTGTTCTTGTCAGTTTCCTAAGCAGAGTTGAACTAGATATGGCCCGTGTGTGTAGGAAGCACAGTTCTTTTGTTCTGAGCAAGCTCACTGTTCTGCC